>NC_141699.1:537139126-537317126 GCF_964263255.1 Lissotriton vulgaris | reverse complement strand
TTAATGAAGTTCATAGCATCTGACGGCTCTCAGCACCTTTTAGTGTGGTCTTCTGCATGAATATTATTTGTCAAGACTGAAGCGATATGGTTGAAGCTACGGGCATCATGATAGCTTATTAAAGATGTTGACTGTCTACAAGGCTGACAATCCTACTTTAGATACTTGTGCTAGCAATATGTCATCAGAGGAAATTGGCGTGTTTGAGGCTGGAATGAGGTGTCTTATTTTAGAACAATTGCCTTAGTTTCACATGGAGGGAAGCTATTTTAACCTTCCTCCCTCAACTCTTTATATGGGACGCTTATAGTCGAGAAGGATTGTCTTTAGTATATTCTGTATTCTTGTACCTCTGCCACCCTTTTCAAAAGGGGAGCTCAATGCTTTCAATGTTGCAGAGTCTTTTCCCATTACACATTCCACTTGCCTTGCAGTCATAATTACAGATAGTTACCTAGTGCGGAATTGCTAATGCCTCATTGTTCTGTGTAATTGTCATCCATGGCTACTCATCAAGATGTGCCCTGACATCATAAAGCTACAGCAGGATGTCATCTGACTTGAGGGCAAGCTATAGGATACATTTATCATGTTACTGAAATGGGTAGCAGGCTAATCAGGACTCCCAGCTGTAGGCAAAGATGGGGAGATGGAAGAAACACAGGCATTATTTGAGATGTATTCATTTATTCAAGGTATGGGTGATAATATTCTCAGGTTCTCTATATGTTAACTGATAGGGATGTGCAAGAAGGACGATGGTAGAACCTGTTGTTCATAGTTTTTATCATTACCAGTAACTGCAGCATAAACCTTCCTCCATAAACGTATCGGATCACTTAATAGTTATAGGCGTACCATAGTCTAAAATAATTCAAGTGAGCAGATTATGCTGTCACATGGCTAGCAATGAGGTCTTTTTGTATTTACATTCTAATATAGGTGGTGGAGTTGTGTAGAGAGCGGTAGCAAATGAGTCTTAGGATTGGGAGATGTATGATAGGTTGAAATAATTTGAGATTTGAATTCTTTTTGAGCTGTGGGATTTTACAATATTATAGCCGCCATAGTACTGATTATTAACTCTTTATCAAAATGTGTTTGTTGTTGTGTTGTATTACTTTGGAAATATTCAAGTTCTGTTAATAGACTAACAGTGGACTTTCCCATTTGCAGAATATATTGAATGACCAGTAGAGGGAGTGCTTCAGAAGAAACTTTCTCGGAGTTGCTGACAACCCAAAAAAAAAGTTCAGCAACTTTCGGCTTGATTTACTAATTACATGGTAAGTCAAACTCTCAATTTATCATTTTGCTTTTCCTTAATGAAGTTCATAGCATCTGACGGCTCTCAGCACCTTTTAGTGTGGTCTTCTGCATGAATATTATTTGTCAAGACTGAAGCGATATGGTTGAAGCTACGGGCATCATGATAGCTTATTAAAGATGTTGACTGTCTACAAGGCTGACAATCCTACTTTAGATACTTGTGCTAGCAATATGTCATCAGAGGAAATTGGCGTGTTTGAGGCTGGAATGAGGTGTCTTATTTTAGAACAATTGCCTTAGTTTCACATGGAGGGAAGCTATTTTAACCTTCCTCCCTCAACTCTTTATATGGGACGCTTATAGTCGAGAAGGATTGTCTTTAGTATATTCTGTATTCTTGTACCTCTGAAACCCTTTTCAAAAGGGGAGCTCAATGCTTTCAATGTTGCAGAGTCCTTTCCCATTACACATTCCACTTGCCTTGCAGTCATAATTACAGATAGTTACCTAGTGCGGAATTGCTAATGCCTCATTGTTCTGTGTAATTGTCATCCATGGCTACTTATCAAGATGTGCCCTGACATCATAAAGCTACAGCAGGATGTCATCTGACTTGAGGGCAAGCTATAGGATACATTTATCATGTTACTGAAATGGGTAGCAGGCTAATCAGGACTCCCAGCTGTAGGCAAAGATGGGGAGATGGAAGAAACACAGGCATTATTTGAGATGTATTCATTTATTCAAGGTATGGGTGATAATATTCTCAGGTTCTCTATATGTTAACTGATAGGGATGTGCAAGAAGGACGATGGTAGAACCTGTTGTTCATAGTTTTTATCATTACCAGTAACTGCAGCATAAACCTTCCTCCATAAACGTATCGGATCACTTAATAGTTATAGGCGTACCATAGTCTAAAATAATTCAAGTGAGCAGATTATGCTGTCACATGGCTAGCAATGAGGTCTTTTTGTATTTACATTCTAATATAGGTGGTGGAGTTGTGTAGAGAGCGGTAGCAAATGAGTCTTAGGATTGGGAGATGTATGATAGGTTGAAATAATTTGAGATTTGAATTCTTTTTGAGCTGTGGGATTTTACAATATTACAGCCGCCATAGTACTGATTATTAACTCTTTATCAAAATGTGTTTGTTGTTGTGTTGTATTACTTTGGAAATATTCAAGTTCTGTTAATAGACTAACAGTGGACTTTCCCATTTGCAGAATATATTGAATGACCAGTAGAGGGAGTGCTTCAGAAGAAACTTTCTCGGAGTTGCTGACAACCCAAAAAAAAAGTTCAGCAACTTTCGGCTTGATTTACTAATTACATGGTAAGTCAAACTCTCAATTTATCATTTTGCTTTTCCTTAATGAAGTTCATAGCATCTGACGGCTCTCAGCACCTTTTAGTGTGGTCTTCTGCATGAATATTATTTGTCAAGACTGAAGCAATATGGTTGAAGCTACGGGCATCATGATAGCTTATCAAAGATGTTGACTGTCTGCAAGGCTGACAATCCTACTTTAGATACTTGTGCTAGCAATATGTCATCAGAGGAAATTGGCGTGTTTGAGGCTGGAATGAGGTGTCTTATTTTAGAACAATTGCCTTAGTTTCACATGGAGTGAAGCTATTTTAACCTTCCTCCCTCAACTCTTTATATGGGACGCTTATAGTCGAGAAGGATTGTCTTTAGTATATTCTGTATTCTTGTACCTCTGAAACCCTTTTCAAAAGGGGAGCTCAATGCTTTCAATGTTGCAGAGTCCTTTCCCATTACACATTCCACTTGCCTTGCAGTCATAATTACAGATAGTTACCTAGTGCGGAATTGCTAATGCCTCATTGTTCTGTGTAATTGTCATCCATGGCTACTCATCAAGATGTGCCCTGACATCATAAAGCTACAGCAGGATGTCATCTGACTTGAGGGCAAGCTATAGGATACATTTATCATGTTACTGAAATGGGTAGCAGGCTAATCAGGACTCCCAGCTGTAGGCAAAGATGGGGAGATGGAAGAAACACAGGCATTATTTGAGATGTATTCATTTATTCAAGGTATGGGTGATAATATTCTCAGGTTCTCCATATGTTAACTGATAGGGATGTGCAAGAAGGAGGATGGTAGAACCTGTTGTTCATAGTTTTTATCATTACCAGTAACTGCAGCATAAACCTTCCTCCATAAACGTATCGGATCACTCAATAGTTATAGGCGTACCATAGTCTAAAATAATTCAAGTGAGCAGATTATGCTGTCACTTGAATAGCAATGAGGTCTTTTTGTATTTACATTCTAATATAGGTGGTAGAGTTGTGTAGAGAGCGGTAGCAAATGAGTCTTAGGATTGGGAGGTGTATGATAGGTTGAAAAAATTTGAGATTTGAATTCTTTTTGAGCTGTGGGATTTTACAATATTACAGCCGCCATAGTACTGATTATTAACTCTTTATCAAAATGTGTTTGTTGTTGTGTTGTATTACTTTGGAAATATTCAAGTTCTGTTAATAGACTAACAGTGGACTTTCCCATTTGCAGAATATATTGAATGACCAGTAGAGGGAGTGCTTCAGAAGAAACTTTCTCGGAGTTGCTGACAACCCAAAAAAAAAGTTCAGCAACTTTCGGCTTGATTTACTAATTACATGGTAAGTCAAACTCTCAATTTATCATTTTGCTTTTCCTTAATGAAGTTCATAGCATCTGACGGCTCTCAGCACCTTTTAGTGTGGTCTTCTGCATGAATATTATTTGTCAAGACTGAAGCAATATGGTTGAAGCTACGGGCATCATGATAGCTTATCAAAGATGTTGACTGTCTACAAGGCTGACAATCCTACTTTAGATACTTGTGCTAGCAATATGTCATCAGAGGAAATTGGCGTGTTTGAGGCTGGAATGAGGTGTCTTATTTTAGAACAATTGCCTTAGTTTCACATGGAGTGAAGCTATTTTAACCTTCCTCCCTCAACTCTTTATATGGGACGCTTATAGTCGAGAAGGATTGTCTTTAGTATATTCTGTATTCTTGTACCTCTGCCACCCTTTTCAAAAGGGGAGCTCAATGCTTTCAATGTTGCAGAGTCTTTTCCCATTACACATTCCACTTGCCTTGCAGTCATAATTACAGATAGTTACCTAGTGCGGAATTGCTAATGCCTCATTGTTCTGTGTAATTGTCATCCATGGCTACTCATCAAGATGTGCCCTGACATCATAAAGCTACAGCAGGATGTCATCTGACTTGAGGGCAAGCTATAGGATACATTTATCATGTTACTGAAATGGGTAGCAGGCTAATCAGGACTCCCAGCTGTAGGCAAAGATGGGGAGATGGAAGAAACACAGGCATTATTTGAGATGTATTCATTTATTCAAGGTATGGGTGATAATATTCTCAGGTTCTCCATATGTTAACTGATTGGGATGTGCAAGAAGGACGATGGTAGAACCTGTTGTTCATAGTTTTTATCATTACCAGTAACTGCAGCATAAACCTTCCTCCATAAACGTATCGGATCACTTAATAGTTATAGGCGTACCATAGTCTAAAATAATTCAAGTGAGCAGATTATGCTGTCACTTGGCTAGCAATGAGGTCTTTTTGTATTTACATTCTAATATAGGTGGTGGAGTTGTGTAGAGAGCGGTAGCAAATGAGTCTTAGGATTGGGAGATGTATGATAGGTTGAAATAATTTGAGATTTGAATTCTTTTTGAGCTGTGGGATTTTACAATATTACAGCCGCCATAGTACTGATTATTAACTCTTTATCAAAATGTGTTTGTTGTTGTGTTGTATTACTTTGGAAATATTCAAGTTCTGTTAATAGACTAACAGTGGACTTTCCCATTTGCAGAATATATTGAATGACCAGTAGAGGGAGTGCTTCAGAAGAAACTTTCTCGGAGTTGCTGACAACCCAAAAAAAAAGTTCAGCAACTTTCGGCTTGATTTACTAATTACATGGTAAGTCAAACTCTCAATTTATCATTTTGCTTTTCCTTAATGAAGTTCATAGCATCTGACGGCTCTCAGCACCTTTTAGTGTGGTCTTCTGCATGAATATTATTTGTCAAGACTGAAGCGATATGGTTGAAGCTACGGGCATCATGATAGCTTATTAAAGATGTTGACTGTCTACAAGGCTGACAATCCTACTTTAGATACTTGTGCTAGCAATATGTCATCAGAGGAAATTGGCGTGTTTGAGGCTGGAATGAGGTGTCTTATTTTAGAACAATTGCCTTAGTTTCACATGGAGGGAAGCTATTTTAACCTTCCTCCCTCAACTCTTTATATGGGACGCTTATAGTCGAGAAGGATTGTCTTTAGTATATTCTGTATTCTTGTACCTCTGAAACCCTTTTCAAAAGGGGAGCTCAATGCTTTCAATGTTGCAGAGTCCTTTCCCATTACACATTCCACTTGCCTTGCAGTCATAATTACAGATAGTTACCTAGTGCGGAATTGCTAATGCCTCATTGTTCTGTGTAATTGTCATCCATGGCTACTCATCAAGATGTGCCCTGACATCATAAAGCTACAGCAGGATGTCATCTGACTTGAGGGCAAGCTATAGGATACATTTATCATGTTACTGAAATGGGTAGCAGGCTAATCAGGACTCCCAGCTGTAGGCAAAGATGGGGAGATGGAAGAAACACAGGCATTATTTGAGATGTATTCATTTATTCAAAGTATGGGTGATAATATTCTCAGGTTCTCCATATGTTAACTGATAGGGATGTGCAAGAAGGACGATGGTAGAACCTGTTGTTCATAGTTTTTATCATTACCAGTAACTGCAGCATAAACCTTCCTCCATAAACGTATCGGATCACTCAATAGTTATAGGCGTACCATAGTCTAAAATAATTCAAGTGAGCAGATTATGCTGTCACTTGAATAGCAATGAGGTCTTTTTGTATTTACATTCTAATATAGGTGGTAGAGTTGTGTAGAGAGCGGTAGCAAATGAGTCTTAGGATTGGGAGGTGTATGATAGGTTGAAAAAATTTGAGATTTGAATTCTTTTTGAGCTGTGGGATTTTACAATATTACAGCCGCCATAGTACTGATTATTAACTCTTTATCAAAATGTGTTTGTTGTTGTGTTGTATTACTTTGGAAATATTCAAGTTCTGTTAATAGACTAACAGTGGACTTTCCCATTTGCAGAATATATTGAATGACCAGTAGAGGGAGTGCTTCAGAAGAAACTTTCTCGGAGTTGCTGACAACCCAAAAAAAAAGTTCAGCAACTTTCGGCTTGATTTACTAATTACATGGTAAGTCAAACTCTCAATTTATCATTTTGCTTTTCCTTAATGAAGTTCATAGCATCTGACGGCTCTCAGCACCTTTTAGTGTGGTCTTCTGCATGAATATTATTTGTCAAGACTGAAGCAATATGGTTGAAGCTACGGGCATCATGATAGCTTATCAAAGATGTTGACTGTCTGCAAGGCTGACAATCCTACTTTAGATACTTGTGCTAGCAATATGTCATCAGAGGAAATTGGCGTGTTTGAGGCTGGAATGAGGTGTCTTATTTTAGAACAATTGCCTTAGTTTCACATGGAGTGAAGCTATTTTAACCTTCCTCCCTCAACTCTTTATATGGGACGCTTATAGTCGAGAAGGATTGTCTTTAGTATATTCTGTATTCTTGTACCTCTGCCACCCTTTTCAAAAGGGGAGCTCAATGCTTTCAATGTTGCAGAGTCTTTTCCCATTACACATTCCACTTGCCTTGCAGTCATAATTACAGATAGTTACCTAGTGCGGAATTGCTAATGCCTCATTGTTCTGTGTAATTGTCATCCATGGCTACTCATCAAGATGTGCCCTGACAGCATAAAGCTACAGCAGGATGTCATCTGACTTGAGGGCAAGCTATAGGATACATTTATCATGTTACTGAAATGGGTAGCAGGCTAATCAGGACTCCCAGCTGTAGGCAAAGATGGGGAGATGGAAGAAACACAGGCATTATTTGAGATGTATTCATTTATTCAAGGTATGGGTGATAATATTCTCAGGTTCTCTATATGTTAACTGATAGGGATGTGCAAGAAGGACGATGGTAGAACCTGTTGTTCATAGTTTTTATCATTACCAGTAACTGCAGCATAAACCTTCCTCCATAAACGTATCGGATCACTTAATAGTTATAGGCGTACCATAGTCTAAAATAATTCAAGTGAGCAGATTATGCTGTCACTTGGCTAGCAATGAGGTCTTTTTGTATTTACATTCTAATATAGGTGGTGGAGTTGTGTAGAGAGCGGTAGCAAATGAGTCTTAGGATTGGGAGATGTATGATAGGTTGAAATAATTTGAGATTTGAATTCTTTTTGAGCTGTGGGATTTTACAATATTACAGCCGCCATAGTACTGATTATTAACTCTTTATCAAAATGTGTTTGTTGTTGTGTTGTATTACTTTGGAAATATTCAAGTTCTGTTAATAGACTAACAGTGGACTTTCCCATTTGCAGAATATATTGAATGACCATAGAGGGAGTGCTTCAGAAGAAACTTTCTCGGAGTTGCTGACAACCCAAAAAAAAAGTTCAGCAACTTTCGGCTTGATTTACTAATTACATGGTAAGTCAAACTCTCAATTTATCATTTTGCTTTTCCTTAATGAAGTTCATAGCATCTGACGGCTCTCAGCACCTTTTAGTGTGGTCTTCTGCATGAATATTATTTGTCAAGACTGAAGCAATATGGTTGAAGCTACGGGCATCATGATAGCTTATCAAAGATGTTGACTGTCTGCAAGGCTGACAATCCTACTTTAGATACTTGTGCTAGCAATATGTCATCAGAGGAAATTGGCGTGTTTGAGGCTGGAATGAGGTGTCTTATTTTAGAACAATTGCCTTAGTTTCACATGGAGGGAAGCTATTTTAACCTTCCTCCCTCAACTCTTTATATGGGACGCTTATAGTCGAGAAGGATTGTCTTTAGTATATTCTGTATTCTTGTACCTCTGAAACCCTTTTCAAAAGGGGAGCTCAATGCTTTCAATGTTGCAGAGTCCTTTCCCATTACACATTCCACTTGCCTTGCAGTCATAATTACAGATAGTTACCTAGTGCGGAATTGCTAATGCCTCATTGTTCTGTGTAATTGTCATCCATGGCTACTCATCAAGATGTGCCCTGACATCATAAAGCTACAGCAGGATGTCATCTGACTTGAGGGCAAGCTATAGGATACATTTATCATGTTACTGAAATGGGTAGCAGGCTAATCAGGACTCCCAGCTGTAGGCAAAGATGGGGAGATGGAAGAAACACAGGCATTATTTGAGATGTATTCATTTATTCAAAGTATGGGTGATAATATTCTCAGGTTCTCCATATGTTAACTGATAGGGATGTGCAAGAAGGACGATGGTAGAACCTGTTGTTCATAGTTTTTATCATTACCAGTAACTGCAGCATAAACCTTCCTCCATAAACGTATCGGATCACTCAATAGTTATAGGCGTACCATAGTCTAAAATAATTCAAGTGAGCAGATTATGCTGTCACTTGAATAGCAATGAGGTCTTTTTGTATTTACATTCTAATATAGGTGGTAGAGTTGTGTAGAGAGCGGTAGCAAATGAGTCTTAGGATTGGGAGGTGTATGATAGGTTGAAATAATTTGAGATTTGAATTCTTTTTGAGCTGTGGGATTTTACAATATTATAGCCGCCATAGTACTGATTATTAACTCTTTATCAAAATGTGTTTGTTGTTGTGTTACTTTGGAAATATTCAAGTTCTGTTAATAGACTAACAGTGGACTTTCCCATTTGCAGAATATATTGAATGACCAGTAGAGGGAGTGCTTCAGAAGAAACTTTCTCGGAGTTGCTGACAACCCAAAAAAAAAGTTCAGCAACTTTCGGCTTGATTTACTAATTACATGGTAAGTCAAACTCTCAATTTATCATTTTGCTTTTCCTTAATGAAGTTCATAGCATCTGACGGCTCTCAGCACCTTTTAGTGTGGTCTTCTGCATGAATATTATTTGTCAAGACTGAAGCGATATGGTTGAAGCTACGGGCATCATGATAGCTTATTAAAGATGTTGACTGTCTACAAGGCTGACAATCCTACTTTAGATACTTGTGCTAGCAATATGTCATCAGAGGAAATTGGCGTGTTTGAGGCTGGAATGAGGTGTCTTATTTTAGAACAATTGCCTTAGTTTCACATGGAGGGAAGCTATTTTAACCTTCCTCCCTCAACTCTTTATATGGGACGCTTATAGTCGAGAAGGATTGTCTTTAGTATATTCTGTATTCTTGTACCTCTGAAACCCTTTTCAAAAGGGGAGCTCAATGCTTTCAATGTTGCAGAGTCCTTTCCCATTACACATTCCACTTGCCTTGCAGTCATAATTACAGATAGTTACCTAGTGCGGAATTGCTAATGCCTCATTGTTCTGTGTAATTGTCATCCATGGCTACTTATCAAGATGTGCCCTGACATCATAAAGCTACAGCAGGATGTCATCTGACTTGAGGGCAAGCTATAGGATACATTTATCATGTTACTGAAATGGGTAGCAGGCTAATCAGGACTCCCAGCTGTAGGCAAAGATGGGGAGATGGAAGAAACACAGGCATTATTTGAGATGTATTCATTTATTCAAGGTATGGGTGATAATATTCTCAGGTTCTCTATATGTTAACTGATAGGGATGTGCAAGAAGGACGATGGTAGAACCTGTTGTTCATAGTTTTTATCATTACCAGTAACTGCAGCATAAACCTTCCTCCATAAACGTATCGGATCACTTAATAGTTATAGGCGTACCATAGTCTAAAATAATTCAAGTGAGCAGATTATGCTGTCACATGGCTAGCAATGAGGTCTTTTTGTATTTACATTCTAATATAGGTGGTGGAGTTGTGTAGAGAGCGGTAGCAAATGAGTCTTAGGATTGGGAGATGTATGATAGGTTGAAATAATTTGAGATTTGAATTCTTTTTGAGCTGTGGGATTTTACAATATTACAGCCGCCATAGTACTGATTATTAACTCTTTATCAAAATGTGTTTGTTGTTGTGTTGTATTACTTTGGAAATATTCAAGTTCTGTTAATAGACTAACAGTGGACTTTCCCATTTGCAGAATATATTGAATGACCAGTAGAGGGAGTGCTTCAGAAGAAACTTTCTCGGAGTTGCTGACAACCCAAAAAAAAAGTTCAGCAACTTTCGGCTTGATTTACTAATTACATGGTAAGTCAAACTCTCAATTTATCATTTTGCTTTTCCTTAATGAAGTTCATAGCATCTGACGGCTCTCAGCACCTTTTAGTGTGGTCTTCTGCATGAATATTATTTGTCAAGACTGAAGCAATATGGTTGAAGCTACGGGCATCATGATAGCTTATCAAAGATGTTGACTGTCTGCAAGGCTGACAATCCTACTTTAGATACTTGTGCTAGCAATATGTCATCAGAGGAAATTGGCGTGTTTGAGGCTGGAATGAGGTGTCTTATTTTAGAACAATTGCCTTAGTTTCACATGGAGTGAAGCTATTTTAACCTTCCTCCCTCAACTCTTTATATGGGACGCTTATAGTCGAGAAGGATTGTCTTTAGTATATTCTGTATTCTTGTACCTCTGAAACCCTTTTCAAAAGGGGAGCTCAATGCTTTCAATGTTGCAGAGTCCTTTCCCATTACACATTCCACTTGCCTTGCAGTCATAATTACAGATAGTTACCTAGTGCGGAATTGCTAATGCCTCATTGTTCTGTGTAATTGTCATCCATGGCTACTCATCAAGATGTGCCCTGACATCATAAAGCTACAGCAGGATGTCATCTGACTTGAGGGCAAGCTATAGGATACATTTATCATGTTACTGAAATGGGTAGCAGGCTAATCAGGACTCCCAGCTGTAGGCAAAGATGGGGAGATGGAAGAAACACAGGCATTATTTGAGATGTATTCATTTATTCAAGGTATGGGTGATAATATTCTCAGGTTCTCTATCTGTTAACTGATAGGGATGTGCAAGAAGGACGATGGTAGAACCTGTTGTTCATAGTTTTTATCATTACCAGTAACTGCAGCATAAACCTTCCTCCATAAACGTATCGGATCACTTAATAGTTATAGGCGTACCATAGTCTAAAATAATTCAAGTGAGCAGATTATGCTGTCACTTGGCTAGCAATGAGGTCTTTTTGTATTTACATTCTAATATAGGTGGTGGAGTTGTGTAGAGAGCGGTAGCAAATGAGTCTTAGGATTGGGAGATGTATGATAGGTTGAAATAATTTGAGATTTGAATTCTTTTTGAGCTGTGGGATTTTACAATATTACAGCCGCCATAGTACTGATTATTAACTCTTTATCAAAATGTGTTTGTTGTTGTGTTGTATTACTTTGGAAATATTCAAGTTCTGTTAATAGACTAACAGTGGACTTTCCCATTTGCAGAATATATTGAATGACCAGTAGAGGGAGTGCTTCAGAAGAAACTTTCTCGGAGTTGCTGACAACCCAAAAAAAAAGTTCAGCAACTTTCGGCTTGATTTACTAATTACATGGTAAGTCAAACTCTCAATTTATCATTTTGCTTTTCCTTAATGAAGTTCATAGCATCTGACGGCTCTCAGCACCTTTTAGTGTGGTCTTCTGCATGAATATTATTTGTCAAGACTGAAGCGATATGGTTGAAGCTATGGGCATCATGATAGCTTATCAAAGATGTTGACTGTCTACAAGGCTGACAATCCTACTTTAGATACTTGTGCTAGCAATATGTCATCAGAGGAAATTGGCGTGTTTGAGGCTGGAATGAGGTGTCTTATTTTAGAACAATTGCCTTAGTTTCACATGGAGTGAAGCTATTTTAACCTTCCTCCCTCAACTCTTTATATGGGACGCTTATAGTCGAGAAGGATTGTCTTTAGTATATTCTGTATTCTTGTACCTCTGAAACCCTTTTCAAAAGGGGAGCTCAATGCTTTCAATGTTGCAGAGTCCTTTCCCATTACACATTCCACTTGCCTTGCAGTCATAATTACAGATAGTTACCTAGTGCGGAATTGCTAATGCCTCATTGTTCTGTGTAATTGTCATCCATGGCTACTCATCAAGATGTGCCCTGACATCATAAAGCTGCAGCAGGATGTCATCTGACTTGAGGGCAAGCTATAGGATACATTTATCATGTTACTGAAATGGGTAGCAGGCTAATCAGGACTCCCAGCTGTAGGCAAAGATGGGGAGATGGAAGAAACACAGGCATTATTTGAGATGTATTCATTTATTCAAGGTATGGGTGATAATATTCTCAGGTTCTCCATATGTTAACTGATAGGGATGTGCAAGAAGGACGATGGTAGAACCTGTTGTTCATAGTTTTTATCATTACCAGTAACTGCAGCATAAACCTTCCTCCATAAACGTATCGGATCACTCAATAGTTATAGGCGTACCATAGTCTAAAATAATTCAAGTGAGCAGATTATGCTGTCACTTGAATAGCAATGAGGTCTTTTTGTATTTACATTCTAATATAGGTGGTGGAGTTGTGTAGAGAGCGGTAGCAAATGAGTCTTAGGATTGGGAGATGTATGATAGGTTGAAAAAATTTGAGATTTGAATTCTTTTTGAGCTGTGGGATTTTACAATATTACAGCCGCCATAGTACTGATTATTAACTCTTTATCAAAATGTGTTTGTTGTTGTGTTGTATTACTTTGGAAATATTCAAGTTCTGTTAATAGACTAACAGTGGACTTTCCCATTTGCAGAATATATTGAATGACCAGTAGAGGGAGTGCTTCAGAAGAAACTTTCTCGGAGTTGCTGACAACCCAAAAAAAAAGTTCAGCAACTTTCGGCTTGATTTACTAATAACATGGTAAGTCAAACTCTCAATTTATCATTTTGCTTTTCCTTAATGAAGTTCATAGCATCTGACGGCTCTCAGCACCTTTTAGTGTGGTCTTCTGCATGAATATTATTTGTCAAGACTGAAGCGATATGGTTGAAGCTATGGGCATCATGATAGCTTATCAAAGATGTTGACTGTCTACAAGGCTGACAATCCTACTTTAGATACTTGTGCTAGCAATATGTCATCAGAGGAAATTGGCGTGTTTGAGGCTGGAATGAGGTGTCTTATTTTAGAACAATTGCCTTAGTTTCACATGGAGTGAAGCTATTTTAACCTTCCTCCCTCAACTCTTTATATGGGACGCTTATAGTCGAGAAGGATTGTCTTTAGTATATTCTGTATTCTTGTACCTCTGAAACCCTTTTCAAAAGGGGAGCTCAATGCTTTCAATGTTGCAGAGTCCTTTCCCATTACACATTCCACTTGCCTTGCAGTCATAATTACAGATAGTTACCTAGTGCGGAATTGCTAATGCCTCATTGTTCTGTGTAATTGTCATCCATGGCTACTCATCAAGATGTGCCCTGACATCATAAAGCTACAGCAGGATGTCATCTGACTTGAGGGCAAGCTATAGGATACATTTATCATGTTACTGAAATGGGTAGCAGGCTAATCAGGACTCCCAGCTGTAGGCAAAGATGGGGAGATGGAAGAAACACAGGCATTATTTGAGATGTATTCATTTATTCAAGGTATGGGTGATAATATTCTCAGGTTCTCTATATGTTAACTGATAGGGATGTGCAAGAAGGACGATGGTAGAACCTGTTGTTCATAGTTTTTATCATTACCAATAACTGCAGCATAAACCTTCCTCCATAAACGTATCGGATCACTCAATAGTTATAGGCGTACCATAGTCTAAAATAATTCAAGTGAGCAGATTATGCTGTCACTTGGCTAGCAATGAGGTCTTTTTGTATTTACATTCTAATATAGGTGGTAGAGTTGTGGAAAGAGCGGTAGCAAATGAGTCTTAGGATTGGGAGATGTATGATAGGTTGAAATAATTTGAGATTTGAATTCTTTTTGAGCTGTGGGATTTTACAATATTACAGCCGCCATAGTACTGATTATTAACTCTTTATCAAAATGTGTTTGTTGTTGTGTTGTATTACTTTGGAAATATTCAAGTTCTGTTAATAGACTAACAGTGGACTTTCCCTTTTGCAGAATATATTGAATGACCAACAGAGGGAGTGCTGCAGAAGAAACTTTTTCGGAGTTGCTGACAACCCAAAAAAAAAAGTTCAGCAGCTTTCGGCTTGATTTACCAATTTACATGGTGAGTCAAACTCTCAATTTATCATTTTGCTTTTCCTTAATGAAGTTCATAGCATCTGACGGCTCTCAGCACCTTTTAGTGTGGTCTTCTGCATGAATATTATTTGTCAAGACTGAAGCAATATGGTTGAAGCTACGGGCATCATGATAGCTTATCAAAGATGTTGACTGTCTGCAAGGCTGACAATCCTACTTTAGATACTTGTGCTAGCAATATGTCATCAGAGGAAATTGGCGTGTTTGAGGCTGGAATGAGGTGTCTTATTTTAGAACAATTGCCTTAGTTTCACATGGAGGGAAGCTATTTTAACCTTCCTCCCTCAACTCTTTATATGGGACGCTTATAGTCGAGAAGGATTGTCTTTAGTATATTCTGTATTCTTGTACCTCTGCCACCCTTTTCAAAAGGGGAGCTCAATGCTTTCAATGTTGCAGAGTCTTTTCCCATTACACATTCCACTTGCCTTGCAGTCATAATTACAGATAGTTACCTAGTGCGGAATTGCTAATGCCTCATTGTTCTGTGTAATTGTCATCCATGGCTACTCATCAAGATGTGCCCTGACATCATAAAGCTACCACAGGATGTCATCTGACTTGAGGGCAAGCTATAGGATACATTTATCATGTTACTGAAATGGGTAGCAGGCTAATCAGGACTCCCAGCTGTAGGCAAAGATGGGGAGATGGAAGAAACACAGGCATTATTTGAGATGTATTCATTTATTCAAGGTATGGGTGATAATATTCTCAGGTTCTCCATATGTTAACTGATAGGGATGTGCAAGAAGGACGATGGTAGAACCTGTTGTTCATAGTTTTTATCATTACCAGTAACTGCAGCATAAACCTTCCTCCATAAACGTATCGGATCACTTAATAGTTATAGGCGTACCATAGTCTAAAATAATTCAAGTGAGCAGATTATGCTGTCACTTGGCTAGCAATGAGGTCTTTTTGTATTTACATTCTAATATAGGTGGTAGAGTTGTGGAAAGAGCGGTAGCAAATGAGTCTTAGGATTGGGAGATGTATGATAGGTTGAAATAATTTGAGATTTGAATTCTTTTTGAGCTGTGGGATTTTACAATATTACAGCCGCCATAGTACTGATTATTAACTCTTTATCAAAATGTGTTTGTTGTTGTGTTGTATTACTTTGGAAATATTCAAGTTCTGTTAATAGACTAACAGTGGACTTTCCCTTTTGCAGAATATATTGAATGACCAACAGAGGGAGTGCTGCAGAAGAAACTTTTTCGGAGTTGCTGACAACCCAAAAAAAAAAGTTCAGCAGCTTTCGGCTTGATTTACCAATTTACATGGTGAGTCAAACTCTCAATTTATCATTTTGCTTTTCCTTAATGAAGTTCATAGCATCTGACGGCTCTCAGCACCTTTTAGTGTGGTCTTCTGCATGAATATTATTTGTCAAGACTGAAGCAATATGGTTGAAGCTACGGGCATCATGATAGCTTATCAAAGATGTTGACTGTCTGCAAGGCTGACAATCCTACTTTAGATACTTGTGCTAGCAATATGTCATCAGAGGAAATTGGCGTGTTTGAGGCTGGAATGAGGTGTCTTATTTTAGAACAATTGCCTTAGTTTCACATGGAGGGAAGCTATTTTAACCTTCCTCCCTCAACTCTTTATATGGGACGCTTATAGTCGAGAAGGATTGTCTTTAGTATATTCTGTATTCTTGTACCTCTGCAACCCTTTTCAAAAGGGGAGCTCAATGCTTTCAATGTTGCAGAGTCTTTTCCCATTACACATTCCACTTGCCTTGCAGTCATAATTACAGATAGTTACCTAGTGCGGAATTGCTAATGCCTCATTGTTCTGTGTAATTGTCATCCATGGCTACTCATCAAGATGTGCCCTGACATCATAAAGCTACAGCAGGATGTCATCTGACTTGAGGGCAAGCTATAGGATACATTTATCATGTTACTGAAATGGGTAGCAGGCTAATCAGGACTCCCAGCTGTAGGCAAAGATGGGGAGATGGAAGAAACACAGGCATTATTTGAGATGTATTCATTTATTCAAGGTATGGGTGATAATATTCTCAGGTGCTCCATATGTTAACTGATAGGGATGTGCAAGAAGGACGATGGTAGAACCTGTTGTTCATAGTTTTTATCATTACCAGTAACTGCAGCATAAACCTTCCTCCATAAACGTATCGGATCACTTAATAGTTATAGGCGTACCATAGTCTAAAATAATTCAAGTGAGCAGATTATGCTGTCACTTGGCTAGCAATGAGGTCTTTTTGTATTTACATTCTAATATAGGTGGTAGAGTTGTGGAAAGAGCGGTAGCAAATGAGTCTTAGGATTGGGAGATGTATGATAGGTTGAAATAATTTGAGATTTGAATTCTTTTTGAGCTGTGGGATTTTACAATATTACAGCCGCCATAGTACTGATTATTAACTCTTTATCAAAATGTGTTTGTTGTTGTGTTGTATTACTTTGGAAATATTCAAGTTCTGTTAATAGACGAACAGTGGACTTTCCCATTTGCAGAATATATTGAATGACCAACAGAGGGAGTGCTGCAGAAGAAACCTTTCGGAGTTGCTGACAACCCAAAAAAAAAAAGTTCAGCAGCTTTCGGCTTGATTTACTAATTACATGGTAAGTCAAACTCTCAATTTATCATTTTGCTTTTCCTTAATGAAGTTCATAGCATCTGACGGCTCTCAGCACCTTTTAGTGTGGTCTTCTGCATGAATAATATTTGTCAAGACTGAAGCAATATGGTTGAAGCTACGGGCATCATGATAGCTTATCAAAGATGTTGACTGTCTGCAAGGCTGACAATCCTACTTTAGATACTTGTGCTAGCAATATGTCATCAGAGGAAATTGGCGTGTTTGAGGCTGGAATGAGGTGTCTTATTTTAGAACAATTGCCTTAGTTTCACATGGAGGGAAGCTATTTTAACCTTCCTCCCTCAACTCTTTATATGGGACGCTTATAGTCGAGAAGGATTGTCTTTAGTATATTCTGTATTCTTGTACCTCTGCCACCCTTTTCAAAAGGGGAGCTCAATGCTTTCAATGTTGCAGAGTCTTTTCCCATTACACATTCCACTTGCCTTGCAGTCATAATTACAGATAGTTACCTAGTGCGGAATTGCTAATGCCTCATTGTTCTGTGTAATTGTCATCCATGGCTACTCACCAAGATGTGCCCTGACATCATAAAGCTACAGCAGGATGTCATCTGACTTGAGGGCAAGCTATAGGATACATTTATCATGTTACTGAAATGGGTAGCAGGCTAATCAGGACTCCCAGCTGTAGGCAAAGATGGGGAGATGGAAGAAACACAGGCATTATTTGAGATGTATTCATTTATTCAAGGTCTGGGTGATAATATTCTCAGGTTCTCTATATGTTAACTGATAGGGATGTGCAAGAAGGACGATGGTAGAACCTGTTGTTCATAGTTTTTATCATTACCAGTAACTGCAGCATAAACCTTCCTCCATAAACGTATCGGATCACTTAATAGTTATAGGCGTACCATAGTCTAAAATAATTCAAGTGAGCAGATTATGCTGTCACTTGGCTAGCAATGAGGTCTTTTTGTATTTACATTCTAATATAGGTGGTAGAGTTGTGTAGAGAGCGGTAGGAAATGAGTCTTAGGATTGGGAGATGTATGATAGGTTGAAATAATTTGAGATTTGAATTCTTTTTGAGCTGTGGGATTTTACAATATTACAGCCGCCATAGTACTGATTATTAACTCTTTATCAAAATGTGTTTGTTGTTGTGTTGTATTACTTTGGAAATATTCAAGTTCTGTTAATAGACTAACAGTGGACTTTCCCATTTGCAGAATATATTGAATGACCAGTAGAGGGAGTGCTTCAGAAGAAACTTTCTCGGAGTTGCTGACAACCCAAAAAAAAAGTTCAGCAACTTTCGGCTTGATTTACTAATTACATGGTAAGTCAAACTCTCAATTTATCATTTTGCTTTTCCTTAATGAAGTTCATAGCATCTGACGGCTCTCAGCACCTTTTAGTGTGGTCTTCTGCATGAATATTATTTGTCAAGACTGAAGCGATATGGTTGAAGCTATGGGCATCATGATAGCTTATCAAAGATGTTGACTGTCTACAAGGCTGACAATCCTACTTTAGATACTTGTGCTAGCAATATGTCATCAGAGGAAATTGGCGTGTTTGAGGCTGGAATGAGGTGTCTTATTTTAGAACAATTGCCTTAGTTTCACATGGAGGGAAGCTATTTTAACCTTCCTCCCTCAACTCTTTATATGGGACGCTTATAGTCGAGAAGGATTGTCTTTAGTATATTCTGTATTCTTGTACCTCTGAAACCCTTTTCAAAAGGGGAGCTCAATGCTTTCAATGTTGCAGAGTCCTTTCCCATTACACATTCCACTTGCCTTGCAGTCATAATTACAGATAGTTACCTAGTGCGGAATTGCTAATGCCTCATTGTTCTGTGTAATTGTCATCCATGGCTACTCATCAAGATGTGCCCTGACATCATAAAGCTACAGCAGGATGTCATCTGACTTGAGGGCAAGCTATAGGATACATTTATCATGTTACTGAAATGGGTAGCAGGCTAATCAGGACTCCCAGCTGTAGGCAAAGATGGGGAGATGGAAGAAACACAGGCATTATTTGAGATGTATTCATTTATTCAAGGTATGGGTGATAATATTCTCAGGTTCTCTATATGTTAACTGATAGGGATGTGCAAGAAGGACGATGGTAGAACCTGTTGTTCATAGTTTTTATCATTACCAGTAACTGCAGCATAAACCTTCCTCCATAAACGTATCGGATCACTTAATAGTTATAGGCGTACCATAGTCTAAAATAATTCAAGTGAGCAGATTATGCTGTCACTTGGCTAGCAATGAGGTCTTTTTGTATTTACATTCTAATATAGGTGGTAGAGTTGTGTAGAGAGCGGTAGCAAATGAGTCTTAGGATTGGGAGATGTATGATAGGTTGAAATAATTTGAGATTTGAATTCTTTTTGAGCTGTGGGATTTTATAATATTACAGCCGCCATAGTACTGATTATTAACTCTATATCAAAATGTGTTTGTTGTTGTGTTGTATTACTTTGGAAATATTCAAGCTCTGTTAATAGACTAACAGCGGACTTTCCCATTTGCAGAATATATTGAATGACCAGTAGAGGGAGTGCTTCAGAAGAAACTTTCTCGGAGTTGCTGACAACCCAAAAAAAAAGTTCAGCAACTTTCGGCTTGATTTACTAATTACATGGTAAGTCAAACTCTCAATTTATCATTTTGCTTTTCCTTAATGAAGTTCATAGCATCTGACGGCTCTCAGCACCTTTTAGTGTGGTCTTCTGCATGAATATTATTTGTCAAGACTGAAGCGATATGGTTGAAGCTACGGGCATCATGATAGCTTATTAAAGATGTTGACTGTCTACAAGGCTGACAATCCTACTTTAGATACTTGTGCTAGCAATATGTCATCAGAGGAAATTGGCGTGTTTGAGGCTGGAATGAGGTGTCTTATTTTAGAACAATTGCCTTAGTTTCACATGGAGGGAAGCTATTTTAACCTTCCTCCCTCAACTCTTTATATGGGACGCTTATAGTCGAGAAGGATTGTCTTTAGTATATTCTGTATTCTTGTACCTCTGAAACCCTTTTCAAAAGGGGAGCTCAATGCTTTCAATGTTGCAGAGTCCTTTCCCATTACACATTCCACTTGCCTTGCAGTCATAATTACAGATAGTTACCTAGTGCGGAATTGCTAATGCCTCATTGTTCTGTGTAATTGTCATCCATGGCTACTCATCAAGATGTGCCCTGACATCATAAAGCTACAGCAGGATGTCATCTGACTTGAGGGCAAGCTATAGGATACATTTATCATGTTACTGAAATGGGTAGCAGGCTAATCAGGACTCCCAGCTGTAGGCAAAGATGGGGAGATGGAAGAAACACAGGCATTATTTGAGATGTATTCATTTATTCAAGGTATGGGTGATAATATTCTCAGGTTCTCCATATGTTAACTGATAGGGATGTGCAAGAAGGACGATGGTAGAACCTGTTGTTCATAGTTTTTATCATTACCAGTAACTGCAGCATAAACCTTCCTCCATAAACGTATCGGATCACTTAATAGTTATAGGCGTACCATAGCCTAAAATAATTCAAGTGAGCAGATTATGCTGTCACTTGGCTAGCAATGAGGTCTTTTTGTATTTACATTCTAATATAGGTGGTAGAGTTGTGGAAAGAGCGGTAGCAAATGAGTCTTAGGATTGGGAGATGTATGATAGGTTGAAATAATTTGAGATTTGAATTCTTTTTGAGCTGGGGGATTTTACAATATTACCGCCGCCATAGTACTGATTATTAACTCTTTATCAAAATGTGTTTGTTGTTGTGTTGTATTACTTTGGAAATATTCAAGTTCTGTTAATAGACTAACAGTGGACTTTCCCTTTTGCAGAATATATTGAATGACCAACAGAGGGAGTGCTGCAGAAGAAACTTTTTCGGAGTTGCTGACAACCCAAAAAAAAAAGTTCAGCAGCTTTCGGCTTGATTTACCAATTTACATGGTGAGTCAAACTCTCAATTTATCATTTTGCTTTTCCTTAATGAAGTTCATAGCATCTGACGGCTCTCAGCACCTTTTAGTGTGGTCTTCTGCATGAATATTATTTGTCAAGACTGAAGCAATATGGTTGAAGCTACGGGCATCATGATAGCTTATCAAAGATGTTGACTGTCTGCAAGGCTGACAATCCTACTTTAGATACTTGTGCTAGCAATATGTCATCAGAGGAAATTGGCGTGTTTGAGGCTGGAATGAGGTGTCTTATTTTAGAACAATTGCCTTAGTTTCACATGGAGGGAAGCTATTTTAACCTTCCTCCCTCAACTCTTTATATGGGACGCTTATAGTCGAGAAGGATTGTCTTTAGTATATTCTGTATTCTTGTACCTCTGCCACCCTTTTCAAAAGGGGAGCTCAATGCTTTCAATGTTGCAGAGTCTTTTCCCATTACACATTCCACTTGCCTTGCAGTCATAATTACAGATAGTTACCTAGTGCGGAATTGCTAATGCCTCATTATTCTGTGTAATTGTCATCCATGGCTACTCATCAAGATGTGCCCTGACATCATAAAGCTACAGCAGGATTCATCTGACTTGAGGGCAAGCTATAGGATACATTTATCATGTTACTGAAATGGGTAGCAGGCTAATCAGGACTCCCAGCTGTAGGCAAAGATGGGGAGATGGAAGAAACACAGGCATTATTTGAGATGTATTCATTTATTCAAGGTATGGGTGATAATATTCTCAGGTTCTCTATATGTTAACTGATAGGGATGTGCAAGAAGGACGATGGTAGAACCTGTTGTTCATAGTTTTTATCATTACCAGTAACTGCAGCATAAACCTTCCTCCATAAACGTATCGGATCACTTAATAGTTATAGACGTACCATAGTCTATAATAATTCAAGTGAGCAGATTATGCTGTCACTTGGCTAGCAATGAGGTCTTTTTGTATTTACATTCTAATATAGGTGGTAGAGTTGTGTAGAGAGCGGTAGCAAATGAGTCTTAGGATTGGGAGATGTATGATAGGTTGAAATAATTTGAGATTTGAATTCTTTTTGAGCTGTGGGATTTTACAATATTACAGCCGCTATAGTACTGATTATTAACTCTTTATCAAAATGTGTTTGTTGTTGTGCTGTATTACTTTGGAAATATTCAAGTTCTGTTAATAGACTAACAGTGGACTTTCCCATTTGCAGAATATATTGAATGACCAGTAGAGGGAGTGCTTCAGAAGAAACTTTCTCGGAGTTGCTGACAACCCAAAAAAAAAGTTCTGCAACTTTCGGCTTGATTTACTAATTACATGGTAAGTCAAACTCTCAATTTATCATTTTGCTTTTCCTTAATGAAGTTCATAGCATCTGACGGCTCTCAGCACCTTTTAGTGTGGTCTTCTGCATGAATATTATTTGTCAAGACTGAAGCAATATGGTTGAAGCTACGGGCATCATGATAGCTTATCAAAGATGTTGACTGTCTGCAAGGCTGACAATCCTACTTTAGATACTTGTGCTAGCAATATGTCATCAGAGGAAATTGGCGTGTTTGAGGCTGGAATGAGGTGTCTTATTTTAGAACAATTGCCTTAGTTTCACATGGAGTGAAGCTATTTTAACCTTCCTCCCTCAACTCTTTATATGGGACGCTTATAGTCGAGAAGGATTGTCTTTAGTATATTCTGTATTCTTGTACCTCTGAAACCCTTTTCAAAAGGGGAGCTCAATGCTTTCAATGTTGCAGAGTCCTTTCCCATTACACATTCCACTTGCCTTGCAGTCATAATTACAGATAGTTACCTAGTGCGGAATTGCTAATGCCTCATTGTTCTGTGTAATTGTCATCCATGGCTACTCATCAAGATGTGCCCTGACATCATAAAGCTACAGCAGGATGTCATCTGACTTGAGGGCAAGCTATAGGATACATTTATCATGTTACTGAAATGGGTAGCAGGCTAATCAGGACTCCCAGCTGTAGGCAAAGATGGGGAGATGGAAGAAACACAGGCATTATTTGAGATGTATTCATTTATTCAAGGTATGGGTGATAATATTCTCAGGTTCTCTATCTGTTAACTGATAGGGATGTGCAAGAAGGACGATGGTAGAACCTGTTGTTCATAGTTTTTATCATTACCAGTAACTGCAGCATAAACCTTCCTCCATAAACGTATCGGATCACTTAATAGTTATAGGCGTACCATAGTCTAAAATAATTCAAGTGAGCAGATTATGCTGTCACTTGGCTAGCAATGAGGTCTTTTTGTATTTACATTCTAATATAGGTGGTGGAGTTGTGTAGAGAGCGGTAGCAAATGAGTCTTAGGATTGGGAGATGTATGATAGGTTGAAATAATTTGAGATTTGAATTCTTTTTGAGCTGTGGGATTTTACAATATTACAGCCGCCATAGTACTGATTATTAACTCTTTATCAAAATGTGTTTGTTGTTGTGTTGTATTACTTTGGAAATATTCAAGTTCTGTTAATAGACTAACAGTGGACTTTCCCATTTGCAGAATATATTGAATGACCAGTAGAGGGAGTGCTTCAGAAGAAACTTTCTCGGAGTTGCTGACAACCCAAAAAAAAAGTTCAGCAACTTTCGGCTTGATTTACTAATTACATGGTAAGTCAAACTCTCAATTTATCATTTTGCTTTTCCTTAATGAAGTTCATAGCATCTGACGGCTCTCAGCACCTTTTAGTGTGGTCTTCTGCATGAATATTATTTGTCAAGACTGAAGCGATATGGTTGAAGCTATGGGCATCATGATAGCTTATCAAAGATGTTGACTGTCTACAAGGCTGACAATCCTACTTTAGATACTTGTGCTAGCAATATGTCATCAGAGGAAATTGGCGTGTTTGAGGCTGGAATGAGGTGTCTTATTTTAGAACAATTGCCTTAGTTTCACATGGAGTGAAGCTATTTTAACCTTCCTCCCTCAACTCTTTATATGGGACGCTTATAGTCGAGAAGGATTGTCTTTAGTATATTCTGTATTCTTGTACCTCTGAAACCCTTTTCAAAAGGGGAGCTCAATGCTTTCAATGTTGCAGAGTCCTTTCCCATTACACATTCCACTTGCCTTGCAGTCATAATTACAGATAGTTACCTAGTGCGGAATTGCTAATGCCTCATTGTTCTGTGTAATTGTCATCCATGGCTACTCATCAAGATGTGCCCTGACATCATAAAGCTGCAGCAGGATGTCATCTGACTTGAGGGCAAGCTATAGGATACATTTATCATGTTACTGAAATGGGTAGCAGGCTAATCAGGACTCCCAGCTGTAGGCAAAGATGGGGAGATGGAAGAAACACAGGCATTATTTGAGATGTATTCATTTATTCAAGGTATGGGTGATAATATTCTCAGGTTCTCCATATGTTAACTGATAGGGATGTGCAAGAAGGACGATGGTAGAACCTGTTGTTCATAGTTTTTATCATTACCAGTAACTGCAGCATAAACCTTCCTCCATAAACGTATCGGATCACTCAATAGTTATAGGCGTACCATAGTCTAAAATAATTCAAGTGAGCAGATTATGCTGTCACTTGAATAGCAATGAGGTCTTTTTGTATTTACATTCTAATATAGGTGGTGGAGTTGTGTAGAGAGCGGTAGCAAATGAGTCTTAGGATTGGGAGATGTATGATAGGTTGAAAAAATTTGAGATTTGAATTCTTTTTGAGCTGTGGGATTTTACAATATTACAGCCGCCATAGTACTGATTATTAACTCTTTATCAAAATGTGTTTGTTGTTGTGTTGTATTACTTTGGAAATATTCAAGTTCTGTTAATAGACTAACAGTGGACTTTCCCATTTGCAGAATATATTGAATGACCAGTAGAGGGAGTGCTTCAGAAGAAACTTTCTCGGAGTTGCTGACAACCCAAAAAAAAAGTTCAGCAACTTTCGGCTTGATTTACTAATAACATGGTAAGTCAAACTCTCAATTTATCATTTTGCTTTTCCTTAATGAAGTTCATAGCATCTGACGGCTCTCAGCACCTTTTAGTGTGGTCTTCTGCATGAATATTATTTGTCAAGACTGAAGCGATATGGTTGAAGCTATGGGCATCATGATAGCTTATCAAAGATGTTGACTGTCTACAAGGCTGACAATCCTACTTTAGATACTTGTGCTAGCAATATGTCATCAGAGGAAATTGGCGTGTTTGAGGCTGGAATGAGGTGTCTTATTTTAGAACAATTGCCTTAGTTTCACATGGAGTGAAGCTATTTTAACCTTCCTCCCTCAACTCTTTATATGGGACGCTTATAGTCGAGAAGGATTGTCTTTAGTATATTCTGTATTCTTGTACCTCTGAAACCCTTTTCAAAAGGGGAGCTCAATGCTTTCAATGTTGCAGAGTCCTTTCCCATTACACATTCCACTTGCCTTGCAGTCATAATTACAGATAGTTACCTAGTGCGGAATTGCTAATGCCTCATTGTTCTGTGTAATTGTCATCCATGGCTACTCATCAAGATGTGCCCTGACATCATAAAGCTACAGCAGGATGTCATCTGACTTGAGGGCAAGCTATAGGATACATTTATCATGTTACTGAAATGGGTAGCAGGCTAATCAGGACTCCCAGCTGTAGGCAAAGATGGGGAGATGGAAGAAACACAGGCATTATTTGAGATGTATTCATTTATTCAAGGTATGGGTGATAATATTCTCAGGTTCTCTATATGTTAACTGATAGGGATGTGCAAGAAGGACGATGGTAGAACCTGTTGTTCATAGTTTTTATCATTACCAATAACTGCAGCATAAACCTTCCTCCATAAACGTATCGGATCACTCAATAGTTATAGGCGTACCATAGTCTAAAATAATTCAAGTGAGCAGATTATGCTGTCACTTGGCTAGCAATGAGGTCTTTTTGTATTTACATTCTAATATAGGTGGTAGAGTTGTGGAAAGAGCGGTAGCAAATGAGTCTTAGGATTGGGAGATGTATGATAGGTTGAAATAATTTGAGATTTGAATTCTTTTTGAGCTGTGGGATTTTACAATATTACAGCCGCCATAGTACTGATTATTAACTCTTTATCAAAATGTGTTTGTTGTTGTGTTGTATTACTTTGGAAATATTCAAGTTCTGTTAATAGACTAACAGTGGACTTTCCCTTTTGCAGAATATATTGAATGACCAACAGAGGGAGTGCTGCAGAAGAAACTTTTTCGGAGTTGCTGACAACCCAAAAAAAAAAGTTCAGCAGCTTTCGGCTTGATTTACCAATTTACATGGTGAGTCAAACTCTCAATTTATCATTTTGCTTTTCCTTAATGAAGTTCATAGCATCTGACGGCTCTCAGCACCTTTTAGTGTGGTCTTCTGCATGAATATTATTTGTCAAGACTGAAGCAATATGGTTGAAGCTACGGGCATCATGATAGCTTATCAAAGATGTTGACTGTCTGCAAGGCTGACAATCCTACTTTAGATACTTGTGCTAGCAATATGTCATCAGAGGAAATTGGCGTGTTTGAGGCTGGAATGAGGTGTCTTATTTTAGAACAATTGCCTTAGTTTCACATGGAGGGAAGCTATTTTAACCTTCCTCCCTCAACTCTTTATATGGGACGCTTATAGTCGAGAAGGATTGTCTTTAGTATATTCTGTATTCTTGTACCTCTGCCACCCTTTTCAAAAGGGGAGCTCAATGCTTTCAATGTTGCAGAGTCTTTTCCCATTACACATTCCACTTGCCTTGCAGTCATAATTACAGATAGTTACCTAGTGCGGAATTGCTAATGCCTCATTGTTCTGTGTAATTGTCATCCATGGCTACTCATCAAGATGTGCCCTGACATCATAAAGCTACCACAGGATGTCATCTGACTTGAGGGCAAGCTATAGGATACATTTATCATGTTACTGAAATGGGTAGCAGGCTAATCAGGACTCCCAGCTGTAGGCAAAGATGGGGAGATGGAAGAAACACAGGCATTATTTGAGATGTATTCATTTATTCAAGGTATGGGTGATAATATTCTCAGGTTCTCCATATGTTAACTGATAGGGATGTGCAAGAAGGACGATGGTAGAACCTGTTGTTCATAGTTTTTATCATTACCAGTAACTGCAGCATAAACCTTCCTCCATAAACGTATCGGATCACTTAATAGTTATAGGCGTACCATAGTCTAAAATAATTCAAGTGAGCAGATTATGCTGTCACTTGGCTAGCAATGAGGTCTTTTTGTATTTACATTCTAATATAGGTGGTAGAGTTGTGGAAAGAGCGGTAGCAAATGAGTCTTAGGATTGGGAGATGTATGATAGGTTGAAATAATTTGAGATTTGAATTCTTTTTGAGCTGTGGGATTTTACAATATTACAGCCGCCATAGTACTGATTATTAACTCTTTATCAAAATGTGTTTGTTGTTGTGTTGTATTACTTTGGAAATATTCAAGTTCTGTTAATAGACTAACAGTGGACTTTCCCTTTTGCAGAATATATTGAATGACCAACAGAGGGAGTGCTGCAGAAGAAACTTTTTCGGAGTTGCTGACAACCCAAAAAAAAAAGTTCAGCAGCTTTCGGCTTGATTTACCAATTTACATGGTGAGTCAAACTCTCAATTTATCATTTTGCTTTTCCTTAATGAAGTTCATAGCATCTGACGGCTCTCAGCACCTTTTAGTGTGGTCTTCTGCATGAATATTATTTGTCAAGACTGAAGCAATATGGTTGAAGCTACGGGCATCATGATAGCTTATCAAAGATGTTGACTGTCTGCAAGGCTGACAATCCTACTTTAGATACTTGTGCTAGCAATATGTCATCAGAGGAAATTGGCGTGTTTGAGGCTGGAATGAGGTGTCTTATTTTAGAACAATTGCCTTAGTTTCACATGGAGGGAAGCTATTTTAACCTTCCTCCCTCAACTCTTTATATGGGACGCTTATAGTCGAGAAGGATTGTCTTTAGTATATTCTGTATTCTTGTACCTCTGCAACCCTTTTCAAAAGGGGAGCTCAATGCTTTCAATGTTGCAGAGTCTTTTCCCATTACACATTCCACTTGCCTTGCAGTCATAATTACAGATAGTTACCTAGTGCGGAATTGCTAATGCCTCATTGTTCTGTGTAATTGTCATCCATGGCTACTCATCAAGATGTGCCCTGACATCATAAAGCTACAGCAGGATGTCATCTGACTTGAGGGCAAGCTATAGGATACATTTATCATGTTACTGAAATGGGTAGCAGGCTAATCAGGACTCCCAGCTGTAGGCAAAGATGGGGAGATGGAAGAAACACAGGCATTATTTGAGATGTATTCATTTATTCAAGGTATGGGTGATAATATTCTCAGGTGCTCCATATGTTAACTGATAGGGATGTGCAAGAAGGACGATGGTAGAACCTGTTGTTCATAGTTTTTATCATTACCAGTAACTGCAGCATAAACCTTCCTCCATAAACGTATCGGATCACTTAATAGTTATAGGCGTACCATAGTCTAAAATAATTCAAGTGAGCAGATTATGCTGTCACTTGGCTAGCAATGAGGTCTTTTTGTATTTACATTCTAATATAGGTGGTAGAGTTGTGGAAAGAGCGGTAGCAAATGAGTCTTAGGATTGGGAGATGTATGATAGGTTGAAATAATTTGAGATTTGAATTCTTTTTGAGCTGTGGGATTTTACAATATTACAGCCGCCATAGTACTGATTATTAACTCTTTATCAAAATGTGTTTGTTGTTGTGTTGTATTACTTTGGAAATATTCAAGTTCTGTTAATAGACGAACAGTGGACTTTCCCATTTGCAGAATATATTGAATGACCAACAGAGGGAGTGCTGCAGAAGAAACCTTTCGGAGTTGCTGACAACCCAAAAAAAAAAAGTTCAGCAGCTTTCGGCTTGATTTACTAATTACATGGTAAGTCAAACTCTCAATTTATCATTTTGCTTTTCCTTAATGAAGTTCATAGCATCTGACGGCTCTCAGCACCTTTTAGTGTGGTCTTCTGCATGAATAATATTTGTCAAGACTGAAGCAATATGGTTGAAGCTACGGGCATCATGATAGCTTATCAAAGATGTTGACTGTCTGCAAGGCTGACAATCCTACTTTAGATACTTGTGCTAGCAATATGTCATCAGAGGAAATTGGCGTGTTTGAGGCTGGAATGAGGTGTCTTATTTTAGAACAATTGCCTTAGTTTCACATGGAGGGAAGCTATTTTAACCTTCCTCCCTCAACTCTTTATATGGGACGCTTATAGTCGAGAAGGATTGTCTTTAGTATATTCTGTATTCTTGTACCTCTGCCACCCTTTTCAAAAGGGGAGCTCAATGCTTTCAATGTTGCAGAGTCTTTTCCCATTACACATTCCACTTGCCTTGCAGTCATAATTACAGATAGTTACCTAGTGCGGAATTGCTAATGCCTCATTGTTCTGTGTAATTGTCATCCATGGCTACTCACCAAGATGTGCCCTGACATCATAAAGCTACAGCAGGATGTCATCTGACTTGAGGGCAAGCTATAGGATACATTTATCATGTTACTGAAATGGGTAGCAGGCTAATCAGGACTCCCAGCTGTAGGCAAAGATGGGGAGATGGAAGAAACACAGGCATTATTTGAGATGTATTCATTTATTCAAGGTCTGGGTGATAATATTCTCAGGTTCTCTATATGTTAACTGATAGGGATGTGCAAGAAGGACGATGGTAGAACCTGTTGTTCATAGTTTTTATCATTACCAGTAACTGCAGCATAAACCTTCCTCCATAAACGTATCGGATCACTTAATAGTTATAGGCGTACCATAGTCTAAAATAATTCAAGTGAGCAGATTATGCTGTCACTTGGCTAGCAATGAGGTCTTTTTGTATTTACATTCTAATATAGGTGGTAGAGTTGTGTAGAGAGCGGTAGGAAATGAGTCTTAGGATTGGGAGATGTATGATAGGTTGAAATAATTTGAGATTTGAATTCTTTTTGAGCTGTGGGATTTTACAATATTACAGCCGCCATAGTACTGATTATTAACTCTTTATCAAAATGTGTTTGTTGTTGTGTTGTATTACTTTGGAAATATTCAAGTTCTGTTAATAGACTAACAGTGGACTTTCCCATTTGCAGAATATATTGAATGACCAGTAGAGGGAGTGCTTCAGAAGAAACTTTCTCGGAGTTGCTGACAACCCAAAAAAAAAGTTCAGCAACTTTCGGCTTGATTTACTAATTACATGGTAAGTCAAACTCTCAATTTATCATTTTGCTTTTCCTTAATGAAGTTCATAGCATCTGACGGCTCTCAGCACCTTTTAGTGTGGTCTTCTGCATGAATATTATTTGTCAAGACTGAAGCGATATGGTTGAAGCTATGGGCATCATGATAGCTTATCAAAGATGTTGACTGTCTACAAGGCTGACAATCCTACTTTAGATACTTGTGCTAGCAATATGTCATCAGAGGAAATTGGCGTGTTTGAGGCTGGAATGAGGTGTCTTATTTTAGAACAATTGCCTTAGTTTCACATGGAGGGAAGCTATTTTAACCTTCCTCCCTCAACTCTTTATATGGGACGCTTATAGTCGAGAAGGATTGTCTTTAGTATATTCTGTATTCTTGTACCTCTGAAACCCTTTTCAAAAGGGGAGCTCAATGCTTTCAATGTTGCAGAGTCCTTTCCCATTACACATTCCACTTGCCTTGCAGTCATAATTACAGATAGTTACCTAGTGCGGAATTGCTAATGCCTCATTGTTCTGTGTAATTGTCATCCATGGCTACTCATCAAGATGTGCCCTGACATCATAAAGCTACAGCAGGATGTCATCTGACTTGAGGGCAAGCTATAGGATACATTTATCATGTTACTGAAATGGGTAGCAGGCTAATCAGGACTCCCAGCTGTAGGCAAAGATGGGGAGATGGAAGAAACACAGGCATTATTTGAGATGTATTCATTTATTCAAGGTATGGGTGATAATATTCTCAGGTTCTCTATATGTTAACTGATAGGGATGTGCAAGAAGGACGATGGTAGAACCTGTTGTTCATAGTTTTTATCATTACCAGTAACTGCAGCATAAACCTTCCTCCATAAACGTATCGGATCACTTAATAGTTATAGGCGTACCATAGTCTAAAATAATTCAAGTGAGCAGATTATGCTGTCACTTGGCTAGCAATGAGGTCTTTTTGTATTTACATTCTAATATAGGTGGTAGAGTTGTGTAGAGAGCGGTAGCAAATGAGTCTTAGGATTGGGAGATGTATGATAGGTTGAAATAATTTGAGATTTGAATTCTTTTTGAGCTGTGGGATTTTATAATATTACAGCCGCCATAGTACTGATTATTAACTCTATATCAAAATGTGTTTGTTGTTGTGTTGTATTACTTTGGAAATATTCAAGCTCTGTTAATAGACTAACAGCGGACTTTCCCATTTGCAGAATATATTGAATGACCAGTAGAGGGAGTGCTTCAGAAGAAACTTTCTCGGAGTTGCTGACAACCCAAAAAAAAAGTTCAGCAACTTTCGGCTTGATTTACTAATTACATGGTAAGTCAAACTCTCAATTTATCATTTTGCTTTTCCTTAATGAAGTTCATAGCATCTGACGGCTCTCAGCACCTTTTAGTGTGGTCTTCTGCATGAATATTATTTGTCAAGACTGAAGCGATATGGTTGAAGCTACGGGCATCATGATAGCTTATTAAAGATGTTGACTGTCTACAAGGCTGACAATCCTACTTTAGATACTTGTGCTAGCAATATGTCATCAGAGGAAATTGGCGTGTTTGAGGCTGGAATGAGGTGTCTTATTTTAGAACAATTGCCTTAGTTTCACATGGAGGGAAGCTATTTTAACCTTCCTCCCTCAACTCTTTATATGGGACGCTTATAGTCGAGAAGGATTGTCTTTAGTATATTCTGTATTCTTGTACCTCTGAAACCCTTTTCAAAAGGGGAGCTCAATGCTTTCAATGTTGCAGAGTCCTTTCCCATTACACATTCCACTTGCCTTGCAGTCATAATTACAGATAGTTACCTAGTGCGGAATTGCTAATGCCTCATTGTTCTGTGTAATTGTCATCCATGGCTACTCATCAAGATGTGCCCTGACATCATAAAGCTACAGCAGGATGTCATCTGACTTGAGGGCAAGCTATAGGATACATTTATCATGTTACTGAAATGGGTAGCAGGCTAATCAGGACTCCCAGCTGTAGGCAAAGATGGGGAGATGGAAGAAACACAGGCATTATTTGAGATGTATTCATTTATTCAAGGTATGGGTGATAATATTCTCAGGTTCTCCATATGTTAACTGATAGGGATGTGCAAGAAGGACGATGGTAGAACCTGTTGTTCATAGTTTTTATCATTACCAGTAACTGCAGCATAAACCTTCCTCCATAAACGTATCGGATCACTTAATAGTTATAGGCGTACCATAGCCTAAAATAATTCAAGTGAGCAGATTATGCTGTCACTTGGCTAGCAATGAGGTCTTTTTGTATTTACATTCTAATATAGGTGGTAGAGTTGTGGAAAGAGCGGTAGCAAATGAGTCTTAGGATTGGGAGATGTATGATAGGTTGAAATAATTTGAGATTTGAATTCTTTTTGAGCTGGGGGATTTTACAATATTACCGCCGCCATAGTACTGATTATTAACTCTTTATCAAAATGTGTTTGTTGTTGTGTTGTATTACTTTGGAAATATTCAAGTTCTGTTAATAGACTAACAGTGGACTTTCCCTTTTGCAGAATATATTGAATGACCAACAGAGGGAGTGCTGCAGAAGAAACTTTTTCGGAGTTGCTGACAACCCAAAAAAAAAAGTTCAGCAGCTTTCGGCTTGATTTACCAATTTACATGGTGAGTCAAACTCTCAATTTATCATTTTGCTTTTCCTTAATGAAGTTCATAGCATCTGACGGCTCTCAGCACCTTTTAGTGTGGTCTTCTGCATGAATATTATTTGTCAAGACTGAAGCAATATGGTTGAAGCTACGGGCATCATGATAGCTTATCAAAGATGTTGACTGTCTGCAAGGCTGACAATCCTACTTTAGATACTTGTGCTAGCAATATGTCATCAGAGGAAATTGGCGTGTTTGAGGCTGGAATGAGGTGTCTTATTTTAGAACAATTGCCTTAGTTTCACATGGAGGGAAGCTATTTTAACCTTCCTCCCTCAACTCTTTATATGGGACGCTTATAGTCGAGAAGGATTGTCTTTAGTATATTCTGTATTCTTGTACCTCTGCCACCCTTTTCAAAAGGGGAGCTCAATGCTTTCAATGTTGCAGAGTCTTTTCCCATTACACATTCCACTTGCCTTGCAGTCATAATTACAGATAGTTACCTAGTGCGGAATTGCTAATGCCTCATTATTCTGTGTAATTGTCATCCATGGCTACTCATCAAGATGTGCCCTGACATCATAAAGCTACAGCAGGATTCATCTGACTTGAGGGCAAGCTATAGGATACATTTATCATGTTACTGAAATGGGTAGCAGGCTAATCAGGACTCCCAGCTGTAGGCAAAGATGGGGAGATGGAAGAAACACAGGCATTATTTGAGATGTATTCATTTATTCAAGGTATGGGTGATAATATTCTCAGGTTCTCTATATGTTAACTGATAGGGATGTGCAAGAAGGACGATGGTAGAACCTGTTGTTCATAGTTTTTATCATTACCAGTAACTGCAGCATAAACCTTCCTCCATAAACGTATCGGATCACTTAATAGTTATAGACGTACCATAGTCTATAATAATTCAAGTGAGCAGATTATGCTGTCACTTGGCTAGCAATGAGGTCTTTTTGTATTTACATTCTAATATAGGTGGTAGAGTTGTGTAGAGAGCGGTAGCAAATGAGTCTTAGGATTGGGAGATGTATGATAGGTTGAAATAATTTGAGATTTGAATTCTTTTTGAGCTGTGGGATTTTACAATATTACAGCCGCTATAGTACTGATTATTAACTCTTTATCAAAATGTGTTTGTTGTTGTGCTGTATTACTTTGGAAATATTCAAGTTCTGTTAATAGACTAACAGTGGACTTTCCCATTTGCAGAATATATTGAATGACCAGTAGAGGGAGTGCTTCAGAAGAAACTTTCTCGGAGTTGCTGACAACCCAAAAAAAAAGTTCTGCAACTTTCGGCTTGATTTACTAATTACATGGTAAGTCAAACTCTCAATTTATCATTTTGCTTTTCCTTAATGAAGTTCATAGCATCTGACGGCTCTCAGCACCTTTTAGTGTGGTCTTCTGCATGAATATTATTTGTCAAGACTGAAGCGATATGGTTGAAGCTACGGGCATCATGATAGCTTATTAAAGATGTTGACTGTCTACAAGGCTGACAATCCTACTTTAGATACTTGTGCTAGCAATATGTCATCAGAGGAAATTGGCGTGTTTGAGGCTGGAATGAGGTGTCTTATTTTAGAACAATTGCCTTAGTTTCACATGGAGGGAAGCTATTTTAACGTTCCTCCCTCAACTCTTTATATGGGACGTTTATAGTCGAGAAGGATTGTCTTTAGTATATTCTGTATTCTTGTACCTCTGAAACCCTTTTCAAAAGGGGAGCTCAATGCTTTCAATGTTGCAGAGCCCTTTCCCATTACACATTCCACTTGCCTTGCAGTCATAATTACAGATAGTTACCTAGTGCGGAATTGCTAATGCCTCGTTGTTCTGTGTAATTGTCATCCATGGCCACTCATCAAGATGTGCCCTGACATCATAAAGCTACAGCAGGATGTCATCTGACTTGAGGGCAAGCTATAGGATACATTTATCATGTTACTGAAATGGGTAGCAGGCTAATCAGGACTCCCAGCTGTAGGCAAAGATGGGGAGATGGAAGAAACACAGGCATTATTTGAGATGTATTCATTTATTCAAGGTATGGGTGATAATATTCTCAGGTTCTCTATATGTTAACTGATAGGGATGGGCAAGAAGGACGATGGTAGAACCTGTTGTTCATAGTTTTTATCATTACCAGTAACTGCAGCATAAACCTTCCTCCATAAACGTATCGGATCACTTAATAGTTATAGGCGTACCATAGTCTAAAATAATTCAAGTGAGCAGATTATGCTATCACTTGGCTAGCAATGAGGTCTTTTTGTATTTACATTCTAATATAGGTGGTGGAGTTGTGTAGAGAGCGGTAGCAAATGAGTCTTAGGATTGGGAGATGTATGATAGGTTGAAAAAATTTGAGATTTGAATTCTTTTTGAGCTGTGGGATTTTACAATATTACAGCCGCCATAGTACTGATTATTAACTCTTTATCAAAATGTGTTTGTTGTTGTGTTGTATTACTTTGGAAATATTCAAGTTCTGTTAATAGACGAACAGTGGACTTTCCCATTTGCAGAATATATTGAATGACCAACAGAGGGAGTGCTGCAGAAGAAACCTTTCGGAGTTGCTGACAACCCAAAAAAAAAAAGTTCAGCAGCTTTCGGCTTGATTTACTAATTACATGGTAAGTCAAACTCTCAATTTATCATTTTGCTTTTCCTTAATGAAGTTCATAGCATCTGACGGCTCTCAGCACCTTTTAGTGTGGTCTTCTGCATGAATAATATTTGTCAAGACTGAAGCAATATGGTTGAAGCTACGGGCATCATGATAGCTTATCAAAGATGTTGACTGTCTGCAAGGCTGACAATCCTACTTTAGATACTTGTGCTAGCAATATGTCATCAGAGGAAATTGGCGTGTTTGAGGCTGGAATGAGGTGTCTTATTTTAGAACAATTGCCTTAGTTTCACATGGAGGGAAGCTATTTTAACCTTCCTCCCTCAACTCTTTATATGGGACGCTTATAGTCGAGAAGGATTGTCTTTAGTATATTCCGTATTCTTGTACCTCTGCCACCCTTTTCAAAAGGGGAGCTCAATGCTTTCAATGTTGCAGAGTCTTTTCCCATTACACATTCCACTTGCCTTGCAGTCATAATTACAGATAGTTACCTAGTGCGGAATTGCTAATGCCTCATTGTTCTGTGTAATTGTCATCCATGGCTACTCACCAAGATGTGCCCTGACATCATAAAGCTACAGCAGGATGTCATCTGACTTGAGGGCAAGCTATAGGATACATTTATCATGTTACTGAAATGGGTAGCAGGCTAATCAGGACTCCCAGCTGTAGGCAAAGATGGGGAGATGGAAGAAACACAGGCATTATTTGAGATGTATTCATTTATTCAAGGTCTGGGTGATAATATTCTCAGGTTCTCTATATGTTAACTGATAGGGATGTGCAAGAAGGACGATGGTAGAACCTGTTGTTCATAGTTTTTATCATTACCAGTAACTGCAGCATAAACCTTCCTCCATAAACGTATCGGATCACTTAATAGTTATAGGCGTACCATAGTCTAAAATAATTCAAGTGAGCAGATTATGCTGTCACTTGGCTAGCAATGAGGTCTTTTTGTATTTACATTCTAATATAGGTGGTAGAGTTGTGTAGAGAGCGGTAGGAAATGAGTCTTAGGATTGGGAGATGTATGATAGGTTGAAATAATTTGAGATTTGAATTCTTTTTGAGCTGTGGGATTTTACAATATTACAGCCGCCATAGTACTGATTATTAACTCTTTATCAAAATGTGTTTGTTGTTGTGTTGTATTACTTTGGAAATATTCAAGTTCTGTTAATAGACTAACAGTGAACTTTCCCATTTGCAGAATATATTGAATGACCAGTAGAGGGAGTGCTTCAGAAGAAACTTTCTCGGAGTTGCTGACAACCCAAAAAAAAAGTTCAGCAACTTTCGGCTTGATTTACTAATTACATGGTAAGTCAAACTCTCAATTTATCATTTTGCTTTTCCTTAATGAAGTTCATAGCATCTGACGGCTCTCAGCACCTTTTAGTGTGGTCTTCTGCATGATTATTATTTGTCAAGACTGAAGCGATATGGTTGAAGCTATGGGCATCATGATAGCTTATCAAAGATGTTGACTGTCTACAAGGCTGACAATCCTACTTTAGATACTTGTGCTAGCAATATGTCATCAGAGGAAATTGGCGTGTTTGAGGCTGGAATGAGGTGTCTTATTTTAGAACAATTGCCTTAGTTTCACATGGAGGGAAGCTATTTTAACCTTCCTCCCTCAACTCTTTATATGGGACGCTTATAGTCGAGAAGGATTGTCTTTAGTATATTCTGTATTCTTGTACCTCTGAAACCCTTTTCAAAAGGGGAGCTCAATGCTTTCAATGTTGCAGAGTCCTTTCCCATTACACATTCCACTTGCCTTGCAGTCATAATTACAGATAGTTACCTAGTGCGGAATTGCTAATGCCTCATTGTTCTGTGTAATTGTCATCCATGGCTACTCATCAAGATGTGCCCTGACATCATAAAGCTACAGCAGGATGTCATCTGACTTGAGGGCAAGCTATAGGATACATTTATCATGTTACTGAAATGGGTAGCAGGCTAATCAGGACTCCCAGCTGTAGGCAAAGATGGGGAGATGGAAGAAACACAGGCATTATTTGAGATGTATTCATTTATTCAAGGTATGGGTGATAATATTCTCAGGTTCTCTATATGTTAACTGATAGGGATGTGCAAGAAGGACGATGGTAGAACCTGTTGTTCATAGTTTTTATCATTACCAGTAACTGCAGCATAAACCTTCCTCCATAAACGTATCGGATCACTTAATAGTTATAGGCGTACCATAGTCTAAAATAATTCAAGTGAGCAGATTATGCTGTCACTTGGCTAGCAATGAGGTCTTTTTGTATTTACATTCTAATATAGGTGGTAGAGTTGTGTAGAGAGCGGTAGCAAATGAGTCTTAGGATTGGGAGATGTATGATAGGTTGAAATAATTTGAGATTTGAATTCTTTTTGAGCTGTGGGATTTTATAATATTACAGCCGCCATAGTACTGATTATTAACTCTATATCAAAATGTGTTTGTTGTTGTGTTGTATTACTTTGGAAATATTCAAGCTCTGTTAATAGACTAACAGCGGACTTTCCCATTTGCAGAATATATTGAATGACCAGTAGAGGGAGTGCTTCAGAAGAAACTTTCTCGGAGTTGCTGACAACCCAAAAAAAAAGTTCAGCAACTTTCGGCTTGATTTACTAATTACATGGTAAGTCAAACTCTCAATTTATCATTTTGCTTTTCCTTAATGAAGTTCATAGCATCTGACGGCTCTCAGCACCTTTTAGTGTGGTCTTCTGCATGAATATTATTTGTCAAGACTGAAGCGATATGGTTGAAGCTACGGGCATCATGATAGCTTATTAAAGATGTTGACTGTCTACAAGGCTGACAATCCTACTTTAGATACTTGTGCTAGCAATATGTCATCAGAGGAAATTGGCGTGTTTGAGGCTGGAATGAGGTGTCTTATTTTAGAACAATTGCCTTAGTTTCACATGGAGGGAAGCTATTTTAACCTTCCTCCCTCAACTCTTTATATGGGACGCTTATAGTCGAGAAGGATTGTCTTTAGTATATTCTGTATTCTTGTACCTCTGAAACCCTTTTCAAAAGGGGAGCTCAATGCTTTCAATGTTGCAGAGTCCTTTCCCATTACACATTCCACTTGCCTTGCAGTCATAATTACAGATAGTTACCTAGTGCGGAATTGCTAATGCCTCATTGTTCTGTGTAATTGTCATCCATGGCTACTCATCAAGATGTGCCCTGACATCATAAAGCTACAGCAGGATGTCATCTGACTTGAGGGCAAGCTATAGGATACATTTATCATGTTACTGAAATGGGTAGCAGGCTAATCAGGACTCCCAGCTGTAGGCAAAGATGGGGAGATGGAAGAAACACAGGCATTATTTGAGATGTATTCATTTATTCAAGGTATGGGTGATAATATTCTCAGGTTCTCCATATGTTAACTGATAGGGATGTGCAAGAAGGACGATGGTAGAACCTGTTGTTCATAGTTTTTATCATTACCAGTAACTGCAGCATAAACCTTCCTCCATAAACGTATCGGATCACTTAATAGTTATAGGCGTACCATAGCCTAAAATAATTCAAGTGAGCAGATTATGCTGTCACTTGGCTAGCAATGAGGTCTTTTTGTATTTACATTCTAATATAGGTGGTAGAGTTGTGGAAAGAGCGGTAGCAAATGAGTCTTAGGATTGGGAGATGTATGATAGGTTGAAATAATTTGAGATTTGAATTCTTTTTGAGCTGGGGGATTTTACAATATTACAGCCGCCATAGTACTGATTATTAACTCTTTATCAAAATGTGTTTGTTGTTGTGTTGTATTACTTTGGAAATATTCAAGTTCTGTTAATAGACTAACAGTGGACTTTCCCATTTGCAGAATATATTGAATGACCAGTAGAGGGAGTGCTTCAGAAGAAACTTTTTCGGAGTTGCTGACAACCCAAAAAAAAAAGTTCAGCAGCTTTCGGCTTGATTTACCAATTTACATGGTGAGTCAAACTCTCAATTTATAATTTTGCTTTTCCTTAATGAAGTTCATAGCATCTGACGGCTCTCAGCACCTTTTAGTGTGGTCTTCTGCATGAATATTATTTGTCAAGACTGAAGCAATATGGTTGAAGCTACGGGCATCATGATAGCTTATCAAAGATGTTGACTGTCTGCAAGGCTGACAATCCTACTTTAGATACTTGTGCTAGCAATATGTCATCAGAGGAAATTGGCGTGTTTGAGGCTGGAATGAGGTGTCTTATTTTAGAACAATTGCCTTAGTTTCACATGGAGGGAAGCTATTTTAACCTTCCTCCCTCAACTCTTTATATGGGACGCTTATAGTCGAGAAGGATTGTCTTTAGTATATTCTGTATTCTTGTACCTCTGCCACCCTTTTCAAAAGGGGAGCTCAATGCTTTCAATGTTGCAGAGTCTTTTCCCATTACACATTCCACTTGCCTTGCAGTCATAATTACAGATAGTTACCTAGTGCGGAATTGCTAATGCCTCATTGTTCTGTGTAATTGTCATCCATGGCTACTCATCAAGATGTGCCCTGACATCATAAAGCTACAGCAGGATGTCATCTGACTTGAGGGCAAGCTATAGGATACATTTATCATGTTACTGAAATGGGTAGCAGGCTAATCAGGACTCCCAGCTGTAGGCAAAGATGGGGAGATGGAAGAAACACAGGCATTATTTGAGATGTATTCATTTATTCAAGGTATGGGTGATAATATTCTCAGGTTCTCCATATGTTAACTGATAGGGATGTGCAAGAAGGACGATGGTAGAACCTGTTGTTCATAGTTTTTATCATTACCAGTAACTGCAGCATAAACCTTCCTCCATAAACGTATCGGATCACTTAATAGTTATAGGCGTACCATAGTCTAAAATAATTCAAGTGAGCAGATTATGCTGTCACTTGGCTAGCAATGAGGTCTTTTTGTATTTACATTCTAATATAGGTGGTAGAGTTGTGGAAAGAGCGGTAGCAAATGAGTCTTAGGATTGGGAGATGTATGATAGGTTGAAATAATTTGAGATTTGAATTCTTTTTGAGCTGTGGGATTTTACAATATTACAGCCGCCATAGTACTGATTATTAACTCTTTATCAAAATGTGTTTGTTTTTGTGTTGTATTACTTTGGAAATATTCAAGTTCTGTTAATAGACTAACAGTGGACTTTCCCATTTGCAGAATATATTGAATGACCAGTAGAGGGAGTGCTTCAGAAGAAACTTTCTTGGAGTTGCTGACAACCCAAAAAAAAAGTTCAGCAACTTTCGGCTTGATTTACTAATTACATGGTAAGTCAAACTCTCAATTTATCATTTTGCTTTTCCTTAATGAAGTTCATAGCATCTGACGGCTCTCAGCACCTTTTAGTGTGGTCTTCTGCATGAATATTATTTGTCAAGACTGAAGCGATATGGTTGAAGCTACGGGCATCATGATAGCTTATTAAAGATGTTGACTGTATACAAGGCTGACAATCCTACTTTAGATACTTGTGCTAGCAATATGTCATCAGAGGAAATTGGCGTGTTTGAGGCTGGAATGAGGTGTCTTATTTTAGAACAATTGCCTTAGTTTCACATGGAGGGAAGCTATTTTAACCTTCCTCCCTCAACTCTTTATATGGGACGCTTCTAGTCGAGAAGGATTGTCTTTAGTATATTCTGTATTCTTGTACCTCTGAAACCCTTTTCAAAAGGGGAGCTCAATGCTTTCAATGTTGCAGAGTCCTTTCCCATTACACATTCCACTTGCCTTGCAGTCATAATTACAGATAGTTACCTAGTGCGGAATTGCTAATTCCTCATTGTTCTGTGTAATTGTCATCCATGGCTACTCATCAAGATGTGCCCTGACATCATAAAGCTACAGCAGGATGTCATCTGACTTGAGGGCAAGCTATAGGATACATTTATCATGTTACTGAAATGGGTAGCAGGCTAATCAGGACTCCCAGCTGTAGGCAAAGATGGGGAGATGGAAGAAACACAGGCATTATTTGAGATGTATTCATTTATTCAAGGTATGGGTGATAATATTCTCAGGTTCTCTATATGTTAACTGATAGGGATGGGCAAGAAGGACGATGGTAGAACCTGTTGTTCATAGTTTTTATCATTACCAGTAACTGCAGCATAAACCTTCCTCCATAAACGTATCGGATCACTTAATAGTTATAGGCGTACCATAGTCTAAAATAATTCAAGTGAGCAGATTATGCTATCACTTGGCTAGCAATGAGGTCTTTTTGTATTTACATTCTAATATAGGTGGTGGAGTTGTGTAGAGAGCGGTAGCAAATGAGTCTTAGGATTGGGAGATGTATGATAGGTTGAAATAATTTGAGATTTGAATTCTTTTTGAGCTGTGGGATTTTACAATATTACAGCCGCCATAGTACTGATTATTAACTCTTTATCAAAATGTGTTTGTTGTTGTGTTGTATTACTTTGGAAATATACTAACAGTGGACTTTCCCATTTGCAGAATATATTGAATGACCAGTAGAGGGAGTGCTTCAGAAGAAACTTTCTCGGAGTTGCTGACAACCCAAAAAAAAAGTTCAGCAACTTTCGGCTTGATTTACTAATTACATGGTAAGTCAAACTCTCAATTTATCATTTTGCTTTTCCTTATTGAAGTTCATAGCATCTGACGGCTCTCAGCACCTTTTAGTGTGGTCTTCTGCATGAATATTATTTGTCAAGACTGAAGCGATATGGTTGAAGCTACGGGCATCATGATAGCTTATTAAAGATGTTGACTGTCTACAAGGCTGACAATCCTACTTTAGATACTTGTGCTAGCAATATGTCATCAGAGGAAATTGGCGTGTTTGAGGCTGGAATGAGGTGTCTTATTTTAGAACAATTGCCTTAGTTTCACATGGAGGGAAGCTATTTTAACCTTCCTCCCTCAACTCTTTATATGGGACGCTTATAGTCGAGAAGGATTGTCTTTAGTATATTCTGTATTCTTGTACCTCTGCCACCCTTTTCAAAAGGGGAGCTCAATGCTTTCAATGTAACAGAGTCTTTTCCCATTACACATTCCACTTGCCTTGCAGTCATAATTACAGATAGTTACCTAGTGCGGAATTGCTAATGCCTCATTGTTCTGTGTAATTGTCATCCATGGCTACTCATCAAGATGTGCCCTGACATCATAAAGCTACAGCAGGATGTCATCTGACTTGAGGGCAAGCTATAGGATACATTTATCATGTTACTGAAATGGGTAGCAGGCTAATCAGGACTCCCAGCTGTAGGCAAAGATGGGGAGATGGAAGAAACACAGGCATTATTTGAGATGTATTCATTTATTCAAGGTATGGGTGATAATATTCTCAGGTTCTCCATATGTTAACTGATAGGGATGTGCAAGAAGGACGATGGTAGAACCTGTTGTTCATAGTTTTTATCATTACCAGTAACTGCAGCATAAACCTTCCTCCATAAACGTATCGGATCACTTAATAGTTATAGGCGTACCATAGTCTAAAATAATTCAAGTGAGCAGATTATGCTGTCACTTGGCTAGCAATGAGGTCTTTTTGTATTTGCATTCTAATATAGGTGGTAGAGTTGTGGAAAGAGCGGTAGCAAATGAGTCTTAGGATTGGGAGATGTATGATAGGTTGAAATAATTTGAGATTTGAATTCTTTTTGAGCTGTGGGATTTTACAATATTACAGCCGCCATAGTACTGATTATTAACTCTTTATCAAAATGTGTTTGTTGTTGTGTTGTATTACTTTGGAAATATTCAAGTTCTGTTAATAGACTAACAATGGACTTTCCCTTTTGCAGAATATATTGAATGACCAACAGAGGGAGTGCTGCAGAAGAAACTTTTTCGGAGTTGCTGACAACCCAAAAAAAAAAGTTCAGCAGCTTTCGGCTTGATTTACCAATTTACATGGTGAGTCAAACTCTCAATTTATCATTTTGCTTTTCCTTAATGAAGTTCATAGCATCTGACGGCTCTCAGCACCTTTTAGTGTGGTCTTCTGCATGAATATTATTTGTCAAGACTGAAGCAATATGGTTGAAGCTACGGGCATCATGATAGCTTATCAAAGATGTTGACTGTCTGCAAGGCTGACAATCCTACTTTAGATACTTGTGCTAGCAATATGTCATCAGAGGAAATTGGCGTGTTTGAGGCTGGAATGAGGTGTCTTATTTTAGAACAATTGCCTTAGTTTCACATGGAGGGAAGCTATTTTAACCTTCCTCCCTCAACTCTTTATATGGGACGCTTATAGTCGAGAAGGATTGTCTTTAGTATATTCTGTATTCTTGTACCTCTGCCACCCTTTTCAAAAGGGGAGATCAATGCTTTCAATGTTGCAGAGTCTTTTCCCATTACACATTCCACTTGCCTTGCAGTCATAATTACAGATAGTTACCTAGTGCGGAATTGCTAATGCCTCATTGTTCTGTGTAATTGTCATCCATGGCTACTCATCAAGATGTGCCCTGACATCATAAAGCTACAGCAGGATGTCATCTGACTTGAGGGCAAGCTATAGGATACATTTATCATGTTACTGAAATGGGTAGCAGGCTAATCAGGACTCCCAGCTGTAGGCAAAGATGGGGAGATGGAAGAAACACAGGCATTATTTGAGATGTATTCATTTATTCAAGGTATGGGTGATAATATTCTCAGGTTCTCCATATGTTAACTGATAGGGATGTGCAAGAAGGACGATGGTAGAACCTGTTGTTCATAGTTTTTATCATTACCAGTAACTGCAGCATAAACCTTCCTCCATAAACGTATCGGATCACTTAATAGTTATAGGCGTACCATAGTCTAAAATAATTCAAGTGAGCAGATTATGCTGTCACTTGGCTAGCAATGAGGTCTTTTTGTATTTACATTCTAATATAGGTGGTAGAGTTGTGGAAAGAGCGGTAGCAAATGAGTTTTAGGATTGGGAGATGTATGATAGGTTGAAATAATTTGAGATTTGAATTCTTTTTGAGCTGTGGGATTTTACAATATTACAGCCGCCATAGTACTGATTATTAACTCTTTATCAAAATGTGTTTGTTGTTGTGTTGTATTACTTTGGAAATATTCAAGTTCTGTTAATAGACTAACAATGGACTTTCCCTTTTGCAGAATATATTGAATGACCAACAGAGGGAGTGCTGCAGAAGAAACTTTTTCGGAGTTGCTGACAACCCAAAAAAAAAAGTTCAGCAGCTTTCGGCTTGATTTACCAATTTACATGGTGAGTCAAACTCTCAATTTATCATTTTGCTTTTCCTTAATGAAGTTCATAGCATCTGACGGCTCTCAGCACCTTTTAGTGTGGTCTTCTGCATGAATATTATTTGTCAAGACTGAAGCAATATGGTTGAAGCTACGGGCATCATGATAGCTTATCAAAGATGTTGACTGTCTGCAAGGCTGACAATCCTACTTTAGATACTTGTGCTAGCAATATGTCATCAGAGGAAATTGGCGTGTTTGAGGCTGGAATGAGGTGTCTTATTTTAGAACAATTGCCTTAGTTTCACATGGAGGGAAGCTATTTTAACCTTCCTCCCTCAACTCTTTATATGGGACGCTTATAGTCGAGAAGGATTGTCTTTAGTATATTCTGTATTCTTGTACCTCTGCCACCCTTTTCAAAAGGGGAGCTCAATGCTTTCAATGTTGCAGAGTCTTTTCCCATTACACATTCCACTTGCCTTGCAGTCATAATTACAGATAGTTACCTAGTGCGGAATTGCTAATGCCTCATTGTTCTGTGTAATTGTCATCCATGGCTACTCATCAAGATGTGCCCTGACATCATAAAGCTACAGCAGGATGTCATCTGACTTGAGGGCAAGCTATAGGATACATTTATCATGTTACTGAAATGGGTAGCAGGCTAATCAGGACTCCCAGCTGTAGGCAAAGATGGGGAGATGGAAGAAACACAGGCATTATTTGAGATGTATTCATTTATTCAAGGTATGGGTGATAATATTCTCAGGTTCTCCATATGTTAACTGATAGGGATGTGCAAGAAGGACGATGGTAGAACCTGTTGTTCATAGTTTTTATCATTACCAGTAACTGCAGCATAAACCTTCCTCCATAAACGTATCGGATCACTTAATAGTTATAGGCGTACCATAGTCTAAAATAATTCAAGTGAGCAGATTATGCTGTCACTTGGCTAGCAATGAGGTCTTTTTGTATTTACATTCTAATATAGGTGGTAGAGTTGTGGAAAGAGCGGTAGCAAATGAGTCTTAGGATTGGGAGATGTATGATAGGTTGAAATAATTTGAGATTTGAATTCTTTTTGAGCTGTGGGATTTTACAATATTACAGCCGCCATAGTATTGATTATTAACTCTTTATCAAAATGTGTTTGTTGTTGTGTTGTATTACTTTGGAAATATTCAAGTTCTGTTAATAGACTAACAGTGGACTTTCCCATTTGCAGAATATATTGAATGACCAGTAGAGGGAGTGCTTCAGAAGAAACTTTCTCGGAGTTGCTGACAACCCAAAAAAAAAGTTCAGCAACTTTCGGCTTGATTTACTAATTACATGGTAAGTCAAACTCTCAATTTATCATTTTGCTTTTCCTTAATGAAGTTCATAGCATCTGACGGCTCTCAGCACCTTTTAGTGTGGTCTTCTGAATGAATATTATTTGTCAAGACTGAAGCGATATGGTTGAAGCTATGGGCATCATGATAGCTTATCAAAGATGTTGACTGTCTACAAGGCTGACAATCCTACTTTAGATACTTGTGCTAGCAATATGTCATCAGAGGAAATTGGCGTGTTTGAGGCTGGAATGAGGTGTCTTATTTTAGAACAATTGCCTTAGTTTCACATGGAGGGAAGCTATTTTAACCTTCCTCCCTCAACTCTTTATATGGGACGCTTATAGTCGAGAAGGATTGTCTTTAGCATATTCTGTATTCTTGTACCTCTGCCACCCTTTTCAAAAGGGGAGCTCAATGCTTTCAATGTTGCAGAGTCTTTTCCCATTACACATTCCACTTGCCTTGCAGTCATAATTACAGATAGTTACCTAGTGCGGAATTGCTAATGCCTCATTGTTCTGTGTAATTGTCATCCATGGCTACTCATCAAGATGTGCCCTGAAATCATAAAGCTACAGCAGGATGTCATCTGACTTGAGGGCAAGCTATAGGATACATTTATCATGTTACTGAAATGGGTAGCAGGCTAATCAGGACTCCCAGCTGTAGGCAAAGATGGGGAGATGGAAGAAACACAGGCATTATTTGAGATGTATTCATTTATTCAAGGTAAGGCTGATAATATTCTCAGGTTCTCTATATGTTAACTGATAGGGATGTGCAAGAAGGACGATGGTAGAACCTGTTGTTCATAGTTTTTATCATTACCAGTAACTGCAGCATAAACCTTCCTCCATAAACGTATCGGATCACTTAATAGTTATAGGCGTACCATAGTCTAAAATAATTCAAGTGAGCAGATTATGCTGTCACTTGGCTAGCAATGAGGTCTTTTTGTATTTACATTCTAATATAGGTGGTGGAGTTGTGTAGAGAGCGGTAGCAAATGAGTCTTAGGATTGGGAGATGTATGATAGGTTGAAATAATTTGAGATTTGAATTCTTTTTGAGCTGTGGGATTTTACAATATTGCAGCCGCCATAGTACTGATTATTAACTCTTTATCAAAATGTGTTTGTTGTTGTGTTGTATTACTTTGGAAATATTCAAGTTCTGTTAATAGACTAACAGTGGACTTTCCCATTTGCAGAATATATTGAATGACCAGTAGAGGGAGTGCTTCAGAAGAAACTTTCTCGGAGTTGCTGACAACCCAAAAAAAAAGTTCAGCAACTTTCGGCTTGATTTACTAATTACATGGTAAGTCAAACTCTCAATTTATCATTTTGCTTTTCCTTAATGAAGTTCATAGCATCTGACGGCTCTCAGCACCTTTTAGTGTGGTCTTCTGCATGAATATTATTTGTCAAGACTGAAGCGATATGGTTGAAGCTACGGGCATCATGATAGCTTATTAAAGATGTTGACTGTCTACAAGGCTGACAATCCTACTTTAGATACTTGTGCTAGCAATATGTCATCAGAGGAAATTGGCGTGTTTGAGGCTGGAATGAGGTGTCTTATTTTAGAACAATTGCCTTAGTTTCACATGGAGGGAAGCTATTTTAACCTTCCTCCCTCAACTCTTTATATGGGACGCTTATAGTCGAGAAGGATTGTCTTTAGTATATTCTGTATTCTTGTACCTCTGAAACCCTTTTCAAAAGGGGAGCTCAATGCTTTCAATGTTGCAGAGTCCTTTCCCATTACACATTCCACTTGCCTTGCAGTCATAATTACAGATAGTTACCTAGTGCGGAATTGCTAATGCCTCGTTGTTCTGTGTAATTGTCATCCATGGCCACTCATCAAGATGTGCCCTGACATCATAAAGCTACAGCAGGATGTCATCTGACTTGAGGGCAAGCTATAGGATACATTTATCATGTTACTGAAATGGGTAGCAGGCTAATCAGGACTCCCAGCTGTAGGCAAAGATGGGGAGATGGAAGAAACACAGGCATTATTTGAGATGTATTCATTTATTCAAGGTATGGGTGATAATATTCTCAGGTTCTCCATATGTTAACTGATAGGGATGTGCAAGAAGGACGATGGTAGAACCTGTTGTTCATAGTTTTTATCATTACCAGTAACTGCAGCATAAACCTTCCTCCATAAACGTATCGGATCACTTAATAGTTATAGGCGTACCATAGTCTAAAATAATTCAAGTGAGCAGATTATGCTGTCACTTGGCTAGCAATGAGGTCTTTTTGTATTTACATTCTAATATAGGTGGTAGAGTTGTGGAAAGAGCGGTAGCAAATGAGTCTTAGGATTGGGAGATGTATGATAGGTTGAAATAATTTGAGATTTGAATTCTTTTTGAGCTGTGGGATTTTACAATATTACAGCCGCCATAGTACTGATTATTAACTCTTTATCAAAATGTGTTTGTTGTTGTGTTGTATTACTTTGGAAATATTCAAGTTCTGTTAATAGACTAACAGTGGACTTTCCCATTTGCAGAATATATTGAATGACCAGTAGAGGGAGTGCTTCAGAAGAAACTTTCTCGGAGTTGCTGACAACCCAAAAAAAAAGTTCAGCAACTTTCGGCTTGATTTACTAATTACATGGTAAGTCAAACTCTCAATTTATCATTTTGCTTTTCCTTAATGAAGTTCATAGCATCTGACGGCTCTCAGCACCTTTTAGTGTGGTCTTCTGCATGAATATTATTTGTCAAGACTGAAGCAATATGGTTGAAGCTACGGGCATCATGATAGCTTATCAAAGATGTTGACTGTCTGCAAGGCTGACAATCCTACTTTAGATACTTGTGCTAGCAATATGTCATCAGAGGAAATTGGCGTGTTTGAGGCTGGAATGAGGTGTCTTATTTTAGAACAATTGCCTTAGTTTCACATGGAGGGAAGCTATTTTAACCTTCCTCCCTCAACTCTTTATATGGGACGCTTATAGTCGAGAAGGATTGTCTTTAGTATATTCTGTATTCTTGTACCTCTGCCACCCTTTTCCAAAGGGGAGCTCAATGCTTTCAATGTTGCAGAGTCTTTTCCCATTACACATTCCACTTGCCTTGCAGTCATAATTACAGATAGTTACCTAGTGCGGAATTGCTAATGCCTCATTGTTCTGTGTAATTGTCATCCATGGCTACTCATCAAGATGTGCCCTGACATCATAAAGCTACAGCAGGATGTCATCTGACTTGAGGGCAAGCTATAGGATACATTTATCATGTTACTGAAATGGGTAGCAGGCTAATCAGGACTCCCAGCTGTAGGCAAAGATGGGGAGATGGAAGAAACACAGGCATTATTTGAGATGTATTCATTTATTCAAGGTATGGGTGATAATATTCTCAGGTTCTCCATATGTTAACTGATAGGGATGTGCAAGAAGGACGATGGTAGAACCTGTTGTTCATAGTTTTTATCATTACCAGTAACTGCAGCATAAACCTTCCTCCATAAACGTATCGGATCACTTAATAGTTATAGGCGTACCATAGTCTAAAATAATTCAAGTGAGCAGATTATGCTGTCACTTGGCTAGCAATGAGGTCTTTTTGTATTTACATTCTAATATAGGTGGTGGAGTTGTGTAGAGAGCGGTAGCAAATGAGTCTTAGGATTGGGAGATGTATGATAGGTTGAAAAAATTTGAGATTTGAATTCTTTTTGAGCTGTGGGATTTTACAATATTACAGCCGCCATAGTACTGATTATTAACTCTTTATCAAAATGTGTTTGTTGTTGTGTTGTATTACTTTGGAAATATTCAAGTTCTGTTAATAGACTAACAATGGACTTTCCCTTTTGCAGAATATATTGAATGACCAACAGAGGGAGTGCTGCAGAAGAAACTTTTTCGGAGTTGCTGACAACCCAAAAAAAAAAGTTCAGCAGCTTTCGGCTTGATTTACCAATTTACATGGTGAATCAAACTCTCAATTTATCATTTTGCTTTTCCTTAATGAAGTTCATAGCATCTGACGGCTCTCAGCACCTTTTAGTGTGGTCTTCTGCATGAATATTATTTGTCAAGACTGAAGCAATATGGTTGAAGCTACGGGCATCATGATAGCTTATCAAAGATGTTGACTGTCTGCAAGGCTGACAATCCTACTTTAGATACTTGTGCTAGCAATATGTCATCAGAGGAAATTGGCGTGTTTGAGGCTGGAATGAGGTGTCTTATTTTAGAACAATTGCCTTAGTTTCACATGGAGGGAAGCTATTTTAACCTTCCTCCCTCGACTCTTTATATGGGACGCTTATAGTCGAGAAGGATTGTCTTTAGTATATTCTGTATTCTTGTACCTCTGCCACCCTTTTCAAAAGGGGAGCTCAATGCTTTCAATGTTGCAGAGTCTTTTCCCATTACACATTCCACTTGCCTTGCAGTCATAATTACAGATAGTTACCTAGTGCGGAATTGCTAATGCCTCATTGTTCTGTGTAATTGTCATCCATGGCTACTCATCAAGATGTGCCCTGACATCATAAAGCTACAGCAGGATGTCATCTGACTTGAGGGCAAGCTATAGGATACATTTATCATGTTACTGAAATGGGTAGCAGGCTAATCAGGACTCCCAGCTGTAGGCAAAGATGGGGAGATGGAAGAAACACAGGCATTATTTGAGATGTATTCATTTATTCAAGGTATGGGTGATAATATTCTCAGGTTCTCCATATGTTAACTGATAGGGATGTGCAAGAAGGACGATGGTAGAACCTGTTGTTCATAGTTTTTATCATTACCAGTAACTGCAGCATAAACCTTCCTCCATAAACGTATCGGATCACTTAATAGTTATAGGCGTACCATAGTCTAAAATAATTCAAGTGAGCAGATTATGCTGTCACTTGGCTAGCAATGAGGTCTTTTTGTATTTACATTCTAATATAGGTGGTAGAGTTGTGGAAAGAGCGGTAGCAAATGAGTCTTAGGATTGGGAGATGTATGATAGGTTGAAATAATTTGAGATTTGAATTCTTTTTGAGCTGTGGGATTTTACAATATTACAGCCGCCATAGTACTGATTATTAACTCTTTATCAAAATGTGTTTGTTGTTGTGTTGTATTACTTTGGAAATATTCAAGTTCTGTTAATAGACTAACAGTGGACTTTCCCATTTGCAGAATATATTGAATGACCAGTAGAGGGAGCGCTTCAGAAGAAACTTTCTCGGAGTTGCTGACAACCCAAAAAAAAAGTTCAGCAACTTTCGGCTTGATTTACTAATTACATGGTAAGTCAAACTCTCAATTTATCATTTTGCTTTTCCTTAATGAAGTTCATAGCATCTGACGGCTCTCAGCACCTTTTAGTGTGGTCTTCTGCATGAATATTATTTGTCAAGACTGAAGCAATATGGTTGAAGCTACGGGCATCATGATAGCTTATCAAAGATGTTGACTGTCTGCAAGGCTGACAATCCTACTTTAGATACTTGTGCTAGCAATATGTCATCAGAGGAAATTGGCGTGTTTGAGGCTGGAATGAGGTGTCTTATTTTAGAACAATTGCCTTAGTTTCACATGGAGGGAAGCTATTTTAACCTTCCTCCCTCAACTCTTTATATGGGACGCTTATAGTCGAGAAGGATTGTCTTTAGTATAGTCTGTATTCTTGTACCTCTGCCACCCTTTTCAAAAGGGGAGCTCAATGCTTTCAATGTTGCAGAGTCTTTTCCCATTACACATTCCACTTGCCTTGCAGTCATAATTACAGATAGTTACCTAGTGCAGAATTGCTAATGCCTCATTGTTCTGTGTAATTGTCATCCATGGCTACTCATCAAGATGTGCCCTGACATCATAAAGCTACAGCAGGATGTCATCTGACTTGAGGGCAAGCTATAGGATACATTTATCATGTTACTGAAATGGGTAGCAGGCTAATCAGGACTCCCAGCTGAAGGCAAAGATGGGGAAATGGAAGAAATACAGGCATTATTTGAGATGTATTCATTTATTCAAGGTATGGGTGATAATATTCTCAGGTTCTCTATATGTTAACTGATAGGGATGTGCAAGAAGGACGATGGTAGAACCTGTTGTTCATAGTTTTTCTCATTACCAGTTACTGCAGCATAAACCTTCCTCCATAAACGTATCGGATCACTTAATAGTTATAGGCGTACCATGTCTAAAATAATTCAAGTGAGCAGATTATGCTGTCACTTGGCTAGCAATGAGGTCTTTTTGTATTTACATTCTAATATAGGTGTTAGAGTTGTGTAGAGAGCGGTAGCAAAGGAGTCTTAGGATTGGGAGATGTATGATAAGTTGAAAAAATTTGAGATTTGAATTCTTTTTGAGCTGTGGGATTTTACAATATTACAGCCGCCATAGTACTGATTATTAACTCTATATCAAAATGTGTTTGTTGTTGTGTTGTATTACTTTGGAAATATTCAAGCTCTGTTAATAGACTAACAGCGGACTTTCCCATTTGCAGAATATATTGAATGACCAACAGAGGGAGTGCTGCAGAAGAAACTTTTTCGGAGTTGCTGACAACCCAAAAAAAAAAAGTTCAGCAACTTTCGGCTTGATTTACTAATTACATGGTAAGTCAAACTCTCAATTTATCATTTTGCTTTTCCTTAATGAAGTTCATAGCATCTGACGGCTCTCAGCACCTTTTAGTGTGGTCTTCTGCATGAATATTATTTGTCAAGACTGAAGCGATATGGTTGAAGCTATGGGCATCATGATAGCTTATCAAAGATGTTGACTGTCTACAAGGCTGACAATCCTACTTTAGATACTTGTGCTAGCAATATGTCATCAGAGGAAATTGGCGTGTTTGAGGCTGGAATGAGGTGTCTTATTTTAGAACAATTGCCTATGGCTGAGATACCCGCCACCCCCTCTCAACACAATCCCCAAGGATGGGAAACCGGAAACAGTTCTGAAGTCTTTGGAAGACGGGAGGGAGTAACCCTCCCGGCCGTATTTATTAAAATATGAAACAAAATTAAAACATTAAATAAACAGTTTCATATTATGTACAATTTCATTACCACATTGCGATGTTTGGCTAACCTTAACAGATTCTCTAATACAAAGGTTCTCCTAGCCGAACTAACATCCTACAAAACATTTACTTGAAATTTTGAAATTGTACATCCTAACGTTTAAGGGCCAACGGCAAGGTCGTAACCGGTGTCAAGATCCCTAACCCAAAAATATCGCCCTCACTTGTGAGGGGCGGCCCAGAGGCGTACCTCAAGTGCAATTACCAATTTCCCTTGACTTGACGGGGGCCCCAATAAAAACTCGACGCCACTTAGAGGTCGTACGAGGACTCGTGTGAGGTATCTAGAAGGTAGCGTAGACCCCCCCCCAAACCCCACACAACTTACCACATCTGCCGTCGGAGACGTCCTGGCCCCGGGAAATTCCCCAGGAGGGGGCTGTAACCCCTCCTACCCAGGAAGGGGCCTTGACCGCCTTTCCTTTTCTTTCGGCGACCCATCCTTGGAAGGGACCGCCTCCCCGTTGAGGGGCCAATGGCCACCTCCCCCGAGCGCTCCCATCCGTGCTGGGTGACGCCCGCTCATAGGGATCTTCCAATTAGTGCTCACCGATCATGACCTTACCGCCACAGGCCGGATAGTTGACCGGCTATCCGGACCCCCCACAACACTCCTACCTAAAGGTCATGGTGTAACGTTTTTAGCCATGCTAAGAAGTCTCCTATGAGTAACTCATTCCCCACCCGAGACAAATGCACTCCATCCCCCAAATACATACTGTCATCATTAATACACCCATGCGAAATAGAATGCAGTGTCTTGGAACGGAACAACCTACTCACTTTGTTATTAAGCTTTCTAACAGAATGATTTAAAGCAGGAACCGAAATAGCCCCCCGCCACACTTTTCGTGGGATCATATGGGACCACGCAATTGTGCACCCTGGAACTCTCCTCGCTAACCAACTTACAGTGGAAAGCATCGCCTCAAGAAGAAGTCGTCTACCAGTGGTGACCAAATCATTACCCCCAAGATGTACTATGACTACAGACGGCGGTGACCTCGTCCGCCCTAGCACACCCTCAAAAAATGATTGAAACTGGTCAATACAGAGACCGCCTCTTCCGTAGAAGGACACACTGTACCCGTATTCCCCAGCTACGTGAATCATATCACCTGCCTTGAATACATCTGCGGCACGTCTCACGTATGAGTGGCCCACGACCCACACCTCCTTTTTCACAGCCGGTGATGTCTGACCGCTGGCCCGGTGTTGGGTCGACTGCAAAGTTCGCCCCGCCTCGTAGGCTTGCGCAACTGAAAACCAAACAAAAACAAGAAGCGTGAGTACATTGTTACAGCTTCACAACATGTGCAACCGCACATACCTTTTATAACAATTGGAGGACCAACGCCCCACCCGTTTAACTTGATCAACATTCAGACCCCTGGCTGTAGCTTCTGTAGCAGCCCCTAGCCGAAAGGAATGGGTCCCAAAGTCGCCCGGGTTCAAGCCCGCAGCGGCAATCGACATCGCAAGCACCCGCTGAAACTGAAACTTTGTCAGTGGGGTGGCGTCAGCGTGTCTCAACAAGGTCCCCCCCATGATGCCCCCCTTTGTGCTAAATAATCTTCTAGACACCTTACCGGGCACATGGAGGACCCGGGAATCCTGGGTATGATTACGCAGTCACCCATCCCACTTTGATCGGTCTTGGACCTGACAAATGAGACCGTCATCGTCTCCCCTCTGATCTGGACGTGCTCCTGGCACAATCCTCCTGTCACATCCTGCTTGTTCCTCGCCACTAGTTCGCTTACCCGCATAGCCCCATGGAATGCCATCGTAAAAGCGGCTCGGAATAACACTGTCTCAAACTGAGATGAACACGTAGCAGGGAGTCTGGATAATAACTGGGCCAGCCTATCCAAACCTATCGGGCGCCTCTCGTCTACTCTGCGACCCTCAAGGCGTTGCCACCCCCGTAGCGCTTTCTGTACAACGAAAGATGCTGTCGGGTCATGTATCCCATGAGCCCTAGCAACAAAGGAAATGGCAGCCCGATGCCTCTGAGCCGTGGCCACCGATTTCCCGACCAGATGTAAGGACATCAGAAAATTTACCACCCACTCCTCCTGGCCCCAAAGCTCCTCTCTATCAGTCCCCAAAAAGGCTAAATAGGACCGGAACGCCCCTTCATATGCCTTCCTCGTCCTGGGTGCTAAACTCTCTCCCACGAGGTTACGAAGTTCGGGGCACCGAGAGACCAGAGAGCTTCGGGAAAGGGTGCCGGCTCCGGGTCCGCTGTGGGAAGGAAACCCCAGAAAGCCTGCATACGGAAACGAGACAGTGCATCAGCCGCCTGGTTCATTACCCCTGGGACATGTCTTGCTCTGAATAGCACATTCAATTGCATACACAGTAAAACAATTTCCTTGAGCAGTCTCAAAATCCATTTGCATCGTGCTGCCTGACTATTGATACACTCGACCACGGTCATATTGTCAGACCAAAATACCACAGAGTGATCTCTGAACCCTTCAGGCCAAGTTCTCAGGGCCACTAAAATGGGGAAAAGTTCCAGGAAAGCAATGTTACTTGTCAATCCATTGTCATGCCACCATGTCGGCCACTTTTGTGCAGACCATCTTGTGCCGAAGATGGCACCGAAACCTATGCTCCCTGCCGAATCTGTCCACAGCCCCAGCTCCTCAGAGGACACGGCCGGTTTGTTCCAGACGACTCGACCATTGAAATCCGCCAGAAATGCCAACCAAATGCGCATGTCCTGGCGGACCTCTGCCGAGAGCCTTGTGCGATGATGGCACTCCTTCAGGCCGACCATGGCTTGAGCAATCGAACGGGAAAAGGGGCGGGCCATTGGTATAACCCTCAGGGCAAAATTCAACTGGCCAACTAACTGCTGTAATTGATGCAGCTTAACCTTAGGTCCACTTATACACATTTGCAGGGATGTCCTGAACTTTGACACTTTGTCGGCTGGTAAACGAAAACAACCTTCTCCGGAGTCTAACTCGATCCCCAGAAACTCGAGGCAAGTGGAAGGCCCCACAGTCTTACCTGGTGCCAATGGCACGCCAAACTGATTCATCAAGACACAAAATTGCGCCAAAGCCTGCCCACATTCCGGATCCCCGGCTGCCCCCAAGAACAAAAAATCATCAAGGTAATGCATCACATGTTGGAAACCCGTCTTCCTTGTGAAGACCCATTGTAGAAAACTACTGAATTTTTCGAAATAGGCACAAGATATAGAGCACCCCATCGGCATACACCTATCCATGTAATAATGACCCTGAAACATGAAACCTAGGAGACGCTGATCGTCTGGGTGTACCGGGAGCAACCGGAACGCTGACTCGATATCAGATTTTGCCATCAGCGCCCCGGGCCCCAGGCGATTCAAAATGGCTACGGCCTCATCGAAGGATGCGTACCGCACCGAACACACTTCCGGGTCTATCGCTTCGTTTACGGAAAGACCCCGTGGGGCTGATAAATTATGTATCAGCCGAAACTCACCCGGGTCCTTCTTTGGGACCACACCTAAAGGGGAACAAACAAAGTTAGGAACCGGTGGTACACTAAACGGACCGGCGACTCGACCTCGAGTAACCTCCTTCCTGATCTTATCCTGTACCACGGTCGTATGCTGGAAGACCGATAGCTGATTTTTACATTTCGCTGCACCTTGAAAGTCCCCCACTGGGATGCGGAAACCATAAGAAAACCCGTTCCGCAACACCCCAGCAGAAGTACGATCCGGGTATTCACTGAGCCAAGGAATCATTGCCAAGGTATCAATCGGGGTAGGTAAAGGCGCCCCTCGGACTATGTTAGACCTGTTTGGCGCCTCCTATACCCCCGTTATCACCCGTTTTGGCTCTGCACGTGGACTCAGGATGGGATGATTGCCCACACCCACTACATTCGTGTCTAAATTTGCACGATCCCTGGGGCCTAGTACATTTACCCCTGTTGAAGTTCCAACACACACCCCTTTTTCCTGTATTGCCGGCAGGCCTCGAGTAATTGTCGGTACCCGCACCTGATCGAAAGGGCGTCCCCGCATACTGGCGGGAGGATTCGCCAACGATACTCCCTACTAATGGCAATTTTAACATACCAGTTTCCTTCATTTTGGACCATGACACAGAATCATAACAATCCCACGTTAAGTTTTTATCATGTTCTTTAGCCTTTCTAAACAGGTTATCATAGCAGAACCAATGATTACCCTCGTGTGATATCGAGTACCCCATGATTCGTGACTGATAAATCGGCAATTCGGGTAACAGATCGGGCCTTCGTTCCCCCAGGATCGATGTAAAAACCCCCCACGCTTGGCCCCAATTGCCAATGTTTTCATTTACCTTAAAGGCGGCCATTTTTGCGCGCCAAACACTCGGATGCATGAGATCCTTCTGGCCCTTAACATGCTCCATCTCATAGTGATCAGTAAGCAACGAGAAGATGTTTACGTACTCCCCTGCCCATATCTTCTCTTTAATAGCCAAAGGAACATGCTGACCCAACTTTTCCCTACGAGAGGGTGCTGACTCATCCCTCGCAATCGGCAATGGCCGCTTACCTGCACCGGACGTTGCCTCTGCTACTGAACCCGTCCCCTGCGGCTTCTCTACTGCGGCAGCCGGCGTGGACACCTTCGCTGCTTCCCGTGACTCACGCAATTGCTTCATCAGCTCTTGTGCGTCGACAGCCGTGGCGCCCTCGCTACCTTTTCCCAACCACGCTGCTAATTGTGCTGCCAGCTCGGGCGGCATATCTTCCCCGGACACGGGGGTGACTACAACGGGAATCGGATTCCCTTCCTCCGGCACGGGAGTGGGTGCCTCGAGCGGGGTACTGGGACCCGGGTTGTCTCCCCCAGCTGCTCCCCTCCTGGGCCTCTTGTTTTTCCCTCCCGGGGCTGCTCCCGCCAAAGGACGTTTCGGTCCCCCTTCCTCGTCTTTATCCATTCGCCTCTTTAGGTCGGTCACCTCTTTCATGAGAACGCGCAGCATCTGGTCAGTAGTCATGCGCTTTCCCGCATTCTTCGGCATTCTCCAACAGAGTATCTGAAAAACAAATAAGAACGATTACAACGCTCAAAATTGGCTCTTCGTTCCGTCTCGAGCTCACGTGCAGCGAGGAGGTGCAGCTTCAGAGCACAGGAACAAGAGGATGCCTTCTGATCTTGCTTCTCCTTTTATCCGTCTTCAGGGCGGGCGTAAACCCGCCCCTGCCTGCCCCAAGGGCGTGGCCAGCCGCGTCAGTGTCTAGGCCAACCCACTCTAGGGCGGGAAAAGGCGCGCCCCGGCTACGCCGCTTCGGCCATACCAGCCGAGACTCGCCTCCCGCCCAAGATGGCTTCCCGGGGGGATCGTGGTACTCCGCCATACGTTCGGGGGGACCGAGTGGTCGCCCCTTTCCATTAGTTTCACATGGAGGGAAGCTATTTTAACCTTCCTCCCTCAACTCTTTATATGGGACGCTTATAGTCGAGAAGGATTGTCTTTAGTATAGTCTGTATTCTTGGTCCTCTGCCACCCTTTTCAAAAGAGGAGCTCAATGCTTTCAATGTTGCAGAGTCCTTTCCCATTACACATTACACTTGCTTTGCAGTCCTAATTACAGATAGTTACCTAGTGCGGAATTGCTAATGCCTCATTGTTCTGTGTAATTGTCATCCATGGCTACTCATCAAGATGTGCCCTGACATCATAAAGCTACAGCAGGATGTCATTTGACTTGAGGGCAAGCTATAGGATACATTTATCATGTTACTGAAATGGGTAGCAGGCTAATCAGGACTCCCAGCTGTAGGCAAAGATGGGGAGATGGAAGAAACACAGGCATTATTTGAGATGTATTCATTTATTCAAGGTATGGGTGATAATATTCTCAGGTTCTCTATATGTTAACTGATAGGGATGTGCAAGAAGGACGATGGTAGAACCTGTTGTTCATAGTTTTTATCATTACCAGTAACTGCAGCATAAACCTTCCTCCATAAACGTATCGGATCACTTAATAGTTATAGGCGTACCATAGTCTAAAATAATTCAAGTGAGCAGATTATGCTGTCACTTGGCTAGCAATGAGGTCTTTTTGTATTTACATTCTAATATCGGTGGTAGAGTTGTGTAGAGAGCGGTAGCAAAAGAGTCTTAGGATTGGGAGATGTATGATAGGTTGAAATAATTTGAGATTTGAATTCTTTTTGAGCTGTTGGATTTACAATATTACAGCCGCCATAGTACTGATTATTAACTCTTTATCAAAATGTGTTTGTTGTTGTGTTGTATTACTTTGGAAATATTCAAGTTCTGTTAATAGACTAACAGTGGACTTTCCCATTTGCAGAATATATTGAATGACCAACAGAGGGAGTGCTGCAGAAGAAACTTTTTCGGAGTTGCTGACAACCCAAAAAAAAAGTTCAGCAGCTTTCGGCTTGATTTACCAATTTACATGGTGAGTCAAACTCTCAATTTATCATTTTGCTTTTCCTTAATGAAGTTCATAGCATCTGACGGCTCTCAGCACCTTTTAGTGTGGTCCTCTGCATGAATATTATTTGTCAAGACTGAAGCAATATGGTTGAAGCTACGGGCATCATGATAGCTTATCAAAGACGTTGACTGTCAGCAAGGCTGACAATCCTACTTTAGATACTCGCGCTAGCAAGATGTCATCAGAGGAAATTGGTGTGTTTGAGGCTGGAATGAGGTGTCTTATTTTAGAACAATTGCCTTAGTTTCACATGGAGGGAAGCTATTTTAACCTTCCTCCCTCAACTCCTTATATGGGACGCTTATAGTCGAGAAGGATTGTCTTTAGTATATTCTGTATTCTTGTACCTCTGCCACCCTTTTCAAAAGGGGAGCTCAATGCTTTCAATGTTGCAGAGTCCTTTCCCATTACACTTTCCACTTGCCTTGCAGTCATAATTACAGATAGTTACCTAGTGCAGAATTGCTAATGCCTCATTGTTCTGTGTAATTGTCATCCATGGCTACTCATCAAGATGTGCCCTGACATCATAAAGCTACAGCAGGATGTCATCGGACTTGAGGGCAAGCTATAGGATACATTTATCATGTTACTGAAATGGGTAGCAGGCTAATCAGGACTCCCAGCTGAAGGCAAAGATGGGGAAATGGAAGAAATACAGGCATTATTTGAGATGTATTCATTTATTCAAGGTATGGGTGATAATATTCTCAGGTTCTCTATATGTTAACTGATAGGGATGTGCAAGAAGGACGATGGTAGAACCTGTTGTTCATAGTTTTTATCATTACCAGTAACTGCAGCATAAACCTTCCTCCATAAACGTATCGGATCACTTAATAGTTATAGGCGTACCATAGTCTAAAATAATTCAAGTGAGCAGATTATGCTGTCACTTGGCTAGCAATGAGGTCTTTTTGTATTTACATTCTAATATAGGTGTTAGAGTTGTGTAGAGAGCGGTAGCAAAGGAGTCTTAGGATTGGGAGATGTATGATAGTTTGAAAAAATTTGAGATTTGAATTCTTTTTGAGCTGTGGGATTTTACAATATTACAGCCGCCATAGTACTGATTATTAACTCTTTATCAAAATGTGTTTGTTGTTGTGTTGTATTACTTTGGAAATATTCAAGCTCTGTTAATAGACTAACAGTGGACTTTCCCATTTGCAGAATATATTGAATGACCAACAGAGGGAGTGCTGCAGAAGAAACTTTTTCGGAGTTGCTGACAACCCCAAAAAAAAAAGTTTAGCAGCTTTCGGCTTGATTTACTAATTACATGGTAAGTCAAACTCTCAATTTATCATTTTGCTTTTCCTTAATGAAGTTCATAGCATCTGACGGCTCTCAGCACCTTTTAGTGTGGTCTTCTGCATGAATAATATTTGTCAAGACTGAAGCGATATGGTTGAAGCTACGGGCATACTGATAGCTTATCAAAGATGTTGACTGTCTGCAAGGCTGACAATCCTACTTTAGATACTTGTGCTAGCAAGATGTCATCCGCGGAAATTGGTGTGTTTGAGGCTGGAATGAGGTGTCTTATTTTAGAACAATTGCCTTAGTTTCACATGGAGGGAAGCTATTTTAACCTTCCTCCCTCAACTCTTTATATGGGACGCTTATAGTCGAGAAGGATTGTCTTTAGTATATTCTGTATTCTTGTACCTCTGCCACCCTTTTCAAAAGGGGAGCTCAATGCTTTCAATGTTGCAGAGTCTTTTCCCATTACACATTCCACTTGCCTTGCAGTCATAATTACAGATAGTTACCTAGTGCGGAATTGCTAATGCCTCATTGTTCTGTGTAATTGTCATCCATGGCTACTCATCAAGATGTGCCCTGACACCATAAAGCTACAGCAGGATGTCATCTGACTTGAGGGCAAGCTATAGGATACATTTATCATGTTACTGAAATGGGTAGCAGGCTAATCAGGACTCCCAGCTGAAGGCAAAGATGGGGAAATGGAAGAAATACAGGCATTATTTGAGATGTATTCATTTATTCAAGGTATGGGTGATAATATTCTCAGGTTCTCTATATGTTAACTGATAGGGATGTGCAAGAAGGACGATGGTAGAACCTGTTGTTCATAGTTTTTATCATTACCAGTTACTGCAGCATAAACCTTCCTCCATAAACGTATCGGATCACTTAATAGTTATAGGCGTACCATAGTCTAAAATAATTCAAGTGAGCAGATTATGCTGTCACTTGGCTAGCAATGAGGTCTTTTTGTATTTACATTCTAATATAGGTGGTAGAGTTGTGTAGAGAGCGGTACCAAAGGAGTCTTAGGATTGGGAGATGTATGATAGGTTGAAAAAATTTGAGATTTGAATTCTTTTTGAGCTGTGGGATTTTACAATATTACAGCCGCCATAGTACTGATTATTAACTCTTTATCAAAATGTGTTTGTTGTTGTGTTGTATTACTTTGGAAATATTCAAGCTCTGTTAATAGACTAACAGTGGACTTTCCCATTTGCAGAATATATTGAATGACCAACAGAGGGAGTGCTGCAGAAGAAACTTTTTCGGAGTTGCTGACAACCCAAAAAAAAAAAGTTCAGCAGCTTTCGGCTTGATTTACTAATTACATGGTAAGTCAAACTCTCAATTTATCATTTTGCTTTTCCTTAATGAAGTTCATAGCATCTGACGGCTCTCAGCACCTTTTAGTGTGGTCTTCTGCATGAATAATATTTGTCAAGACTGAAGCGATATGGTTGAAGCTACGGGCATCATGATAGCTTATCAAAGATGTTGACTGTCTGCAAGGCTGACAATCCTACTTTAGATACTTGTGCTAGCAAGATGTCATTAGAGGAAATTGGTGTGTTTGAGGCTGGAATGAGGTGTCTTATTGTAGAACAATTGCCTTAGTTTCACATGGAGGGAAGCTATTTTAACCTTCCTCCCTCAACTCTTTATATGGGACGCTTATAGTCGAGAAGGATTGTCTTTAGTATAGTCTGTATTCTTGTACCTCTGCCACCCTTTTCAAAAGGGGAGCTCAATGCTTTCAATGTTGCAGAGTCTTTTCCCATTACACATTCCACTTGCCTTGCAGTCATACTAACAGATAGTTACCTAGTGCGGAATTGCTAATGCCTCATTGTTCTGTGTAATTGTCATCCATGGCTACTCATCAAGATATGCCCTGACACCATAAAGCTACAGCAGGATGTCATCTGACTTGAGGGCAAGCTATAGGATACATTTATCATGTTACTGAAATGGGTAGCAGGCTAATCAGGACTCCCAGCTGAAGGCAAAGATGGGGAAATGGAAGAAATACAGGCATTATTTGAGATGTATTCATTTATTCAAGGTATGGGTGATAATATTCTCAGGTTCTCTATATGTTAACTGATAGGGATGTGCAAGAAGGACGATGGTAGAACCTGTTGTTCATAGTTTTTATCATTACCAGTTACTGCAGCATAAACCTTCCTCCATAAACGTATCGGATCACTTAATAGTTATAGGCATACCATAGTCTAAAATAATTCAAGTGAGCAGATTATGCTGTCACTTGGCTAGCAATGAGGTCTTTTTGTATTTACATTCTAATATAGGTGTTAGAGTTGTGTAGAGAGCGGTACCAAAGGAGTTCTAGGATTGGGAGATGTATGATAGGTTGAAAAAATTTGAGATTTGAATTCTTTTTGAGCTGTGGGATTTTACAATATTACAGCCGCCATAGTACTGATTATTAACTCTTTATCAAAATGTGTTTGTTGTTGTGTTGTATTACTTTGGAAATATTCAAGCTCTGTTAATAGACTAACAGTGGACTTTCCCATTTGCAGAATATATTGAATGACCAACAGAGGGAGTGCTGCAGAAGAAACTTTTTCGGAGTTGCTGACAACCCAAAAAAAAAAAGTTCAGCAGCTTTCGGCTTGATTTACTAATTACATGGTGAGTCAAACTCTCAATTTATCATTTTGCTTTTTCTTAATGAAGTTCATAGCATCTGACGGCTCTCAGCACCTTTTAGTGTGGTCTTCTGCATGAATTAAATTTGTCAAGACTGAAGCGATATGGTTGAAGCTACGGGCATCATGATAGCTTATCAAAGATGTTGACTGTCTGCAAGGCTGACAATCCTACTTTAGATACTTGTGCTAGCAAGATGTCATCAGAGGAAATTGGTGTGTTTGAGGCTGCAATGAGGTGTCTTATTTTAGAACAATTGCCTTAGTTTCACATGGAGGGAAGCTATTTTAAACTTCCTCCCTCAACTCCTTATATGGGACGCTTATAGTCGAGAAGGATTGTCTTTAGTATATTCTGTATTCTTGTACCTCTGCCACCCTTTTCAAAAGGGGAGCTCAATGCTTTCAATGTTGCAGAGTCTTTTCCCATTACACATTCCACTTGCCTTGCAGTCATAATTACAGATAGTTACCTAGTGCGGAATTGCTAATGCCTCATTGTTCTGTGTAATTGTCATCCATGGCTACTCATCAAGATGTGCCCTGACATCATAAAGCTACAGCAGGATGTCATCTGACTTGAGGGCAAGCTATATGATACATTTATCATGTTACTGAAATGGGTAGCAGGCTAATTAGGACTCCCAGCTGTAGGCAAAGATGGGGAGATGGAAGAAACACAGGCATTATTTGAGATGTATTCATTTATTCAAGGTATGGGTGATAATATTCTCAGGTTCTCTATATGTTAACTGATAGGGATGTGCAAGAAGGACGATGGTAGAACCTGTTGTTCATAGTTTTTATCATTACCAGTAACTGCAGCATAAACCTTCCTCCATAAACGTATCGGATCACTTAATAGTTATAGGCGTACCATAGTCTAAAATAATTCAAGTGAGCAGATTATGCTGTCACTTGGCTAGCAATGAGGTCTTTTTGTATTTACATTCTAATATAGGTGGTAGAGTTGTGTAGAGAGCGGTAGCAAAAGAGTCTTAGGATTGGGAGATGTATGATAGGTTGAAAGAATTTGAGATTTGAATTCTTTTTGAGCTGTGGGATTTTACAATATTACAGCCGCCATAGTACTGATTATTAACTCTTTATCAAAATGTGTTTGTTGTTGTATTGTATTACTTTGGAAATATTCAAATTCTGTTAATAGACTAACAGTGGACTTTCCCATTTGCAGAATATATTGAATGACCAGTAGAGGGAGTGCTTCAGAAGAAACTTTCTCGGAGTTGCTGACAACCCAAAAAAAAAGTTCAGCAACTTTCGGCTTGATTTACTAATTACATGGTAAGTCAAACTCTCAATTTATCATTTTGCTTTTCCTTAATGAAGTTCATAGCATCTGACGGCTCTCAGCACCTTTTAGTGTGGTCTTCTGCATGAATATTATTTGTCAAGACTGAAGCAATATGGTTGAAGCTACGGGCATCATGATAGCTTATCAAAGATGTTGACTGTCAGCAAGGCTGACAATCCTACTTTAGATACTCGCGCTAGCAAGATGTCATCAGAGGAAATTGGTGTGTTTGAGGCTGGAATGAGGTGTCTTATTTTAGAACAATTGCCTTAGTTTCACATGGGGGGAAGCTATTTTAACCTTCCTCCCTCAACTCTTTATATGGGACGCTTATAGTCGAGAAGGATTGTCTTTAGTATAGTCTGTATTCTTGTACCTCTGCCACCCTTTTCAAAAGGGGAGCTCAATGCTTTCAATGTTGCAGAGTCTTTTCCCATTACACATTCCACTTGCCTTGCAGTCATAATTACAGATAGTTACCTAGTGCAGAATTGCTAATGCCTCATTGTTCTGTGTAATTGTCATCCATGGCTACTCATCAAGATGTGCCCTGACATCATAAAGCTACAGCAGGATGTCATCTGACTTGAGGGCAAGCTATATGATACATTTATCATGTTACTGAAATGGGTAGCAGGCTAATCAGGACTCCCAGCTGTAGGCAAAGATGGGGAGATGGAAGAAACACAGGCATTATTTGAGATGTATTCATTTATTCAAGGTATGGGTGACAATATTCTCAGGTTCTCTATATGTTAACTGATAGGGATGTGCAAGAAGGACGATGGTAGAACCTGTTGTTCATAGTTTTTATCATTACCAGTAACTGCAGCATAAACCTTCCTCCATAAACGTATCGGATCACTTAATAGTTATAGGCGTACCATAGTCTAAAATAATTCAAGTGAGCAGATTATGCTGTCACTTGGCTAGCAATGAGGTCTTTTTGTATTTACATTCTAATATAGGTGGTAGAGTTGTGTAGAGAACGGTAGCAAAAGAGTCTTAGGATTGGGAGATGTATGATAGGTTGAAATAATTTGAGATTTGAATTCTTTTTGAGCTGTGGGATTTTACAATATTACAGCCGCCATAGTACTGATTATTAACTCTTTATCAAAATGTGTTTGTTGTTGTATTGTATTACTTTGAAAATATTCAAATTCTGTTAATATATTCTGCTATAGGTGTTAGAGTTGTGTAGAGAGCGGTAGCAAAGGAGTCTTAGGATTGGGAGATGTATGATAGTTTGAAAAAATTTGAGATTTGAATTCTTTTTGAGCTGTGGGATTTTACAATATTACAGCCGCCATAGTACTGATTATTAACTCTTTATCAAAATGTGTTTGTTGTTGTGTTGTATTACTTTGGAAATATTCAAGCTCTGTTAATAGACTAACAGTGGACTTTCCCATTTGCAGAATATATTGAATGACCAACAGAGGGAGTGCTGCAGAAGAAACTTTTTCGGAGTTGCTGACAACCCCAAAAAAAAAAGTTTAGCAGCTTTCGGCTTGATTTACTAATTACATGGTAAGTCAAACTCTCAATTTATCATTTTGCTTTTCCTTAATGAAGTTCATAGCATCTGACGGCTCTCAGCACCTTTTAGTGTGGTCTTCTGCATGAATAATATTTGTCAAGACTGAAGCGATATGGTTGAAGCTACGGGCATACTGATAGCTTATCAAAGATGTTGACTGTCTGCAAGGCTGACAATCCTACTTTAGATACTTGTGCTAGCAAGATGTCATCCGCGGAAATTGGTGTGTTTGAGGCTGGAATGAGGTGTCTTATTTTAGAACAATTGCCTTAGTTTCACATGGAGGGAAGCTATTTTAACCTTCCTCCCTCAACTCTTTATATGGGACGCTTATAGTCGAGAAGGATTGTCTTTAGTATATTCTGTATTCTTGTACCTCTGCCACCCTTTTCAAAAGGGGAGCTCAATGCTTTCAATGTTGCAGAGTCTTTTCCCATTACACATTCCACTTGCCTTGCAGTCATAATTACAGATAGTTACCTAGTGCGGAATTGCTAATGCCTCATTGTTCTGTGTAATTGTCATCCATGGCTACTCATCAAGATGTGCCCTGACACCATAAAGCTACAGCAGGATGTCATCTGACTTGAGGGCAAGCTATAGGATACATTTATCATGTTACTGAAATGGGTAGCAGGCTAATCAGGACTCCCAGCTGAAGGCAAAGATGGGGAAATGGAAGAAATACAGGCATTATTTGAGATGTATTCATTTATTCAAGGTATGGGTGATAATATTCTCAGGTTCTCTATATGTTAACTGATAGGGATGTGCAAGAAGGACGATGGTAGAACCTGTTGTTCATAGTTTTTATCATTACCAGTTACTGCAGCATAAACCTTCCTCCATAAACGTATCGGATCACTTAATAGTTATAGGCGTACCATAGTCTAAAATAATTCAAGTGAGCAGATTATGCTGTCACTTGGCTAGCAATGAGGTCTTTTTGTATTTACATTCTAATATAGGTGTTAGAGTTGTGTAGAGAGCGGTACCAAAGGAGTCTTAGGATTGGGAGATGTATGATAGGTTGAAAAAATTTGAGATTTGAATTCTTTTTGAGCTGTGGGATTTTACAATATTACAGCCGCCATAGTACTGATTATTAACTCTTTATCAAAATGTGTTTGTTGTTGTGTTGTATTACTTTGGAAATATTCAAGCTCTGTTAATAGACTAACAGTGGACTTTCCCATTTGCAGAATATATTGAATGACCAACAGAGGGAGTGCTGCAGAAGAAACTTTTTCGGAGTTGCTGACAACCCAAAAAAAAAAAGTTCAGCAGCTTTCGGCTTGATTTACTAATTACATGGTAAGTCAAACTCTCAATTTATCATTTTGCTTTTCCTTAATGAAGTTCATAGCATCTGACGGCTCTCAGCACCTTTTAGTGTGGTCTTCTGCATGAATAATATTTGTCAAGACTGAAGCGATATGGTTGAAGCTACGGGCATCATGATAGCTTATCAAAGATGTTGACTGTCTGCAAGGCTGACAATCCTACTTTAGATACTTGTGCTAGCAAGATGTAATTAGAGGAAATTGGTGTGTTTGAGGCTGGAATGAGGTGTCTTATTGTAGAACAATTGCCTTAGTTTCACATGGAGGGAAGCTATTTTAACCTTCCTCCCTCAACTCTTTATATGGGACGCTTATAGTTGAGAAGGATTGTCTTTAGTATATTCTGTATTCTTGTACCTCTGCCACCCTTTTCAAAAGGGGAGCTCAATGCTTTCAATGTTGCAGAGTCTTTTCCCATTACACATTCCACTTGCCTTGCAGTCATAATAACAGATAGTTACCTAGTGCGGAATTGCTAATGCCTCATTGTTCTGTGTAATTGTCATCCATGGCTACTCATCAAGATGTGCCCTGACATCATAAAGCTACAGCAGGATGTCATCTGACTTGAGGGCAAGCTATAGGATACATTTATCATGTTACTGAAATGGGTAGCAGGCTAATCAGGACTCCCAGCTGTAGGCAAAGATGGGGAGATGGAAGAAACACAGGCATTATTTGAGATGTATTCATTTATTCAAGGTATGGGTGATAATATTCTCAGGTTCTCTATATGTTAACTGATAGGGATGTGCAAGAAGGACGATGGTAGAACCTGTTGATCATAGTTTTTATCATTACCAGTTACTGCAGCATAAACCTTCCTCCATAAACGTATCGGATCACTTAATAGTTATAGGCGTACCATAGTCTAAAATAATTCAAGTGAGCAGATTATGCTGTCACTTGGCTAGCAATGAGGTCTTTTTGTATTTACATTCTAATATAGGTGGTAGAGTTGTGTAGAGAGCGGTAGCAAATGAGTCTTAGGATTGGGAGATGTATGATAGGTTGAAAACATTTGAGATTTGAATTCTTTTTGAGCTGTGGGATTTTACAATATTACAGCCGCCATAGTACTGATTATTAACTCTTTATCAAAATGTGTTTGTTGTTGTGTTGTATTACTTTGGAAATATTCAAGCTCTGTTAATAGACTAACAGTGGACTTTCCCATTTGCAGAATATATTGAATGACCAACAGAGGGAGTGCTGCAGAAGAAACTTTTTCGGAGTTGCTGACAACCCAAAAAAAAAAGTTCAGCAGCTTTCGGCTTGATTTACTAATTACATGGTAAGTCAAACTCTCAATTTATCATTTTGCTTTTCCTTAATGAAGTTCATAGCATCTGACGGCTCTCAGCACCTTTTAGTGTGGTCTTCTGCATGAATAATATTTGTCAAGACTGAAGCGATATGGTTGAAGCTACGGGCATCATGATAGCTTATCAAAGATGTTGACTGTCTGCAAGGCTGACAATCCTACTTTAGATACTTGTGCTAGCAAGATGTCATTAGAGGAAATTGGTGTGTTTGAGGCTGGAATGAGGTGTCTTATTGTAGAACAATTGCCTTAGTTTCACATGGAGGGAAGCTATTTTAACCTTCCTCCCTCAACTCTTTATATGGGACGCTTACAGTCGAGAAGGATTGTCTTTAGTATATTCTGTATTCTTGTACCTCTGCCACCCTTTTCAAAAGGGGAGCTCAATGCTTTCAATGTTGCAGAGTCTTTTCCCATTACACATTCCACTTGCCTTGCAGTCATAATTACAGATAGTTACCTAGTGCAGAATTGCTAATGCCTCATTGTTCTGTGTAATTGTCATCCATGGCTACTCATCAAGATGTGCCCTGACATCATAAAGCTACAGCAGGATGTCATCTGACTTGAGGGCAAGCTATAGGATACATTTATCATGTTACTGAAATGGGTAGCAGGCTAATCAGGACTCCCAGCTGAAGGCAAAGATGGGGAAATGGAAGAAATACAGGCATTATTTGAGATGTATTCATTTATTCAAGGTATGGGTGATAATATTCTCAGGTTCTCTATATGTTAACTGATAGGGATGTGCAAGAAGGACGATGGTAGAACCTGTTGTTCATAGTTTTTATCATTACCAGTTACTGCAGCATAAACCTTCCTCCATAAACGTATCGGATCACTTAATAGTTATAGGCGTACCATAGTCTAAAATAATTCAAGTGAGCAGATTATGCTGTCACTTGGCTAGCAATGAGGTCTTTTTGTATTTACATTCTAATATAGGTGGTAGAGTTGTGTAGAGAGCGGTAGCAAAAGAGTCTTAGGATTGGGAGATGTATGATAGGTTGAAATAATTTGAGATTTGAATTCTTTTTGAGCTGTGGGATTTACAATATTACAGCCGCCATAGTACTGATTATTAACTCTTTATCAAAATGTGTTTGTTGTTGTGTTGTATTACTTTGGAAATATTCAAGTTCTGTTAATAGACTAACAGTGGACTTTCCCATTTGCAGAATATATTGAATGACCAACAGAGGGAGTGCTGCAGAAGAAACTTTTTCGGAGTTGCTGACAACCCAAAAAAAAAGTTCAGCAGCTTTCGGCTTGATTTACCAATTTACATGGTGAGTCAAACTCTCAATTTATCATTTTGCTTTTCCTTAATGAAGTTCATAGCATCTGACGGCTCTCAGCACCTTTTAGTGTGGTCCTCTGCATGAATATTATTTGTCAAGACTGAAGCAATATGGTTGAAGCTACGGGCATCATGATAGCTTATCAAAGATGTTGACTGTCAGCAAGGCTGACAATCCTACTTTAGATACTCGCGCTAGCAAGATGTCATCAGAGGAAATTGGTGTGTTTGAGGCTGGAATGAGGTGTCTTATTTTAGAACAATTGCCTTAGTTTCACATGGGGGGAAGCTATTTTAACCTTCCTCCCTCAACTCTTTATATGGGACGCTTATAGTCGAGAAGGATTGTCTTTAGTATAGTCTGTATTCTTGTACCTCTGCCACCCTTTTCAAAAGGGGAGCTCAATGCTTTCAATGTTGCAGAGTCTTTTCCCATTACACATTCCACTTGCCTTGCAGTCCTAATTACAGATAGTTACCTAGTGCAGAATTGCTAATGCCTCATTGTTCTGTGTAATTGTCATCCATGGCTACTCATCAAGATGTGCCCTGACATCATAAAGCTACAGCAGGATGTCATCTGACTTGAGGGCAAGCTATATGATACATTTATCATGTTACTGAAATGGGTAGCAGGCTAATCAGGACTCCCAGCTGTAGGCAAAGATGGGGAGATGGAAGAAACACAGGCATTATTTGAGATGTATTCATTTATTCAAGGTATGGGTGACAATATTCTCAGGTTCTCTATATGTTAACTGATAGGGATGTGCAAGAAGGACGATGGTAGAACCTGTTGTTCATAGTTTTTATCATTACCAGTAACTGCAGCATAAACCTTCCTCCATAAACGTATCGGATCACTTAATAGTTATAGGCGTACCATAGTCTAAAATAATTCAAGTGAGCAGATTATGCTGTCACTTGGCTAGCAATGAGGTATTTTTGTATTTACATTCTAATATAGGTGGTAGAGTTGTGTAGAGAGCGGTAGCAAAAGAGTCTTAGGATTGGGAGATGTATGATAGGTTGAAATAATTTGAGATTTGAATTCTTTTTGAGCTGTGGGATTTTACAATATTACAGCCGCCATAGTACTGATTATTAACTCTTTATCAAAATGTGTTTGTTGTTGTATTGTATTACTTTGAAAATATTCAAATTCTGTTAATAGACTAACAGTGGACTTTCCCATTTGCAGAATATATTGAATGACCAGTAGAGGGAGTGCTTCAGAAGAAACTTTCTCGGAGTTGCTGACAACCCAAAAAAAAAGTTCAGCAACTTTCGGCTTGATTTACTAATTACATGGTAAGTCAAACTCTCAATTTATCATTTTGCTTTTCCTTAATGAAGTTCATAGCATCTGACGGCTCTCAGCACCTTTTAGTGTGGTCTTCTGCATGAATAATATTTGTCAAGACTGAAGCGATATGGTTGAAGCTACGGGCATCATGATAGCTTATCAAAGATGTTGACTGTCTGCAAGGCTGACAATCCTACTTTAGATACTTGTGCTAGCAAGATGTCATTAGAGGAAATTGGTGTGTTTGAGGCTGGAATGAGGTGTCTTATTGTAGAACAATTGCCTTAGTTTCACATGGAGGGAAGCTATTTTGACCTTCCTCCCTCAACTCTTTATATGGGACGCTTATAGTCGAGAAGGATTGTCTTTAGTATAGTCTGTATTCTTGTACCTCTGCCACCCTTTTCAAAAGGGGAGCTCAATGCTTTCAATGTTGCAGAGTCTTTTCCCATTACACATTCCACTTGCCTTGCAGTCATAATAACAGATAGTTACCTAGTGCGGAATTGCTAATGCCTCATTGTTCTGTGTAATTGTCATCCATGGCTACTCATCAAGATGTGCCCTGACACCATAAAGCTACAGCAGGATGTCATCTGACTTGAGGGCAAGCTATAGGATACATTTATCATGTTACTGAAATGGGTAGCAGGCTAATCAGGACTCCCAGCTGAAGGCAAAGATGGGGAAATGGAAGAAATACAGGCATTGTTTGAGATGTATTCATTTATTCAAGGTATGGGTGATAATATTCTCAGGTTCTCTATATGTTAACTGATAGGGATGTGCAAGAAGGACGATGGTAGAACCTGTTGTTCATAGTTTTTATCATTACCAGTTACTGCAGCATAAACCTTCCTCCATAAACGTATCGGATCACTTAATAGTTATAGGCGTACCATAGTCTAAAATAATTCAAGTGAGCAGATTATGCTGTCACTTGGCTAGCAATGAGGTCTTTTGTATTTACATTCTAATATAGGTGGTAGAGTTGTGTAGAGAGCGGTAGCAAATGAGTCTTAGGATTGGGAGATGTATGATAGGTTGAAAAAATTTGAGATTTTAATTCTTTTTGAGCTGTGGGATTTTACAATATTACAGCCGCCATAGTACTGATTATTAACTCTTTATCAAAATGTGTTTGTTGTGTTGTATTACTTTGGAAATATTCAAGTTCTGTTAATAGACTAACAGTGGACTTTCCCTTTTGCAGAATATATTGAATGACCAACAGAGGGAGTGCTGCAGAAGAAACTTTTTCGGAGTTGCTGACAACCCAAAAAAAAAAGTTCAGCAGCTTTCTGCTTGATTTACCAATTTACATGGTGAGTCAAACTCTCAATTTATCATTTTGCTTCTCCTTAATGAAGTTCATAGCATCTGACGGCTCTCAGCACCTTTTAGTGTGGTCTTCTGCATGAATATTATTTGTCAAGACTGAAGCAATATGGTTGAAGCTACGGGCATCATGATAGCTTATCAAAGATGTTGACTGTCTGCAAGGCTGACAATCCTACTTTAGATACTTGTGCTAGCAAGATGTCATCAGAGGAAATTGGTGTGTTTGAGGCTGCAATGAGGTGTCTTATTTTAGAACAATTGCCTTAGTTTCACATGGAGGGAAGCTATTTTAAACTTCCTCCCTCAACTCCTTATATGGGACGCTTATAGTCGAGAAGGATTGTCTTTAGTATATTCTGTATTCTTGTACCTCTGCCACCCTTTTCAAAAGGGGAGCTCAATGCTTTCAATGTTGCAGAGTCTTTTCCCATTACACATTCCACTTGCCTTGCAGTCATAATTACAGATAGTTACCTAGTGCGGAATTGCTAATGCCTCATTGTTCTGTGTAATTGTCATCCATGGCTACTCATCAAGATGTGCCCTGACATCATAAAGCTACAGCAGGATGTCATCTGACTTGAGGGCAAGCTATATGATACATTTATCATGTTACTGAAATGGGTAGCAGGCTAATTAGGACTCCCAGCTGTAGGCAAAGATGGGGAGATGGAAGAAACACAGGCATTATTTGAGATGTATTCATTTATTCAAGGTATGGGTGATAATATTCTCAGGTTCTCTATATGTTAACTGATAGGGATGTGCAAGAAGGACGATGGTAGAACCTGTTGTTCATAGTTTTTATCATTACCAGTAACTGCAGCATAAACCTTCCTCCATAAACGTATCGGATCACTTAATAGTTATAGGCGTACCATAGTCTAAAATAATTCAAGTGAGCAGATTATGCTGTCACTTGGCTAGCAATGAGGTCTTTTTGTATTTACATTCTAATATAGGTGGTAGAGTTGTGTAGAGAGCGGTAGCAAATGAGTCTTAGGATTGGGAGATGTATGATAGGTTGAAAAAATTTGAGATTTTAATTCTTTTTGAGCTGTGGGATTTTACAATATTACAGCCGCCATAGTACTGATTATTAACTCTTTATCAAAATGTGTTTGTTGTGTTGTATTACTTTGGAAATATTCAAGTTCTGTTAATAGACTAACAGTGGACTTTCCCTTTTGCAGAATATATTGAATGACCAACAGAGGGAGTGCTGCAGAAGAAACTTTTTCGGAGTTGCTGACAACCCAAAAAAAAAAGTTCAGCAGCTTTCTGCTTGATTTACCAATTTACATGGTGAGTCAAACTCTCAATTTATCATTTTGCTTCTCCTTAATGAAGTTCATAGCATCTGACGGCTCTCAGCACCTTTTAGTGTGGTCTTCTGCATGAATATTATTTGTCAAGACTGAAGCAATATGGTTGAAGCTACGGGCATCATGATAGCTTATCAAAGATGTTGACTGTCAGCAAGGCTGACAATCCTACTTTAGATACTCGCGCTAGCAAGATGTCATCAGAGGAAATTGGTGTGTTTGAGGCTGGAATGAGGTGTCTTATTTTAGAACAATTGCCTTAGTTTCACATGGGGGGAAGCTATTTTAACCTTCCTCCCTCAACTCTTTATATGGGACGCTTATAGTCGAGAAGGATTGTCTTTAGTAAAGTCTGTATTCTTGTACCTCTGCCACCCTTTTCAAAAGGGGAGCTCAATGCTTTCAATGTTGCAGAGTCTTTTCCCATTACACATTCCACTTGCCTTGCAGTCCTAATTACAGATAGTTACCTAGTGCAGAATTGCTAATGCCTCATTGTTCTGTGTAATTGTCATCCATGGCTACTCATCAAGATGTGCCCTGACATCATAAAGCTACAGCAGGATGTCATCTGACTTGAGGGCAAGCTATATGATACATTTATCATGTTACTGAAATGGGTAGCAGGCTAATCAGGACTCCCAGCTGTAGGCAAAGATGGGGAGATGGAAGAAACACAGGCATTATTTGAGATGTATTCATTTATTCAAGGTATGGGTGACAATATTCTCAGGTTCTCTATATGTTAACTGATAGGGATGTGCAAGAAGGACGATGGTAGAACCTGTTGTTCATAGTTTTTATCATTACCAGTAACTGCAGCATAAACCTTCCTCCATAAACGTATCGGATCACTTAATAGTTATAGGCGTACCATAGTCTAAAATAATTCAAGTGAGCAGATTATGCTGTCACTTGGCTAGCAATGAGGTCTTTTTGTATTTACATTCTAATATAGGTGGTAGAGTTGTGTAGAGAGCGGTAGCAAAAGAGTCTTAGGATTGGGAGATGTATGATAGGTTGAAATAATTTGAGATTTGAATTCTTTTTGAGCTGTGGGATTTTACAATATTACAGCCGCCATAGTACTGATTATTAACTCTTTATCAAAATGTGTTTGTTGTTGTATTGTATTACTTTGAAAATATTCAAATTCTGTTAATAGACTAACAGTGGACTTTCCCATTTGCAGAATATATTGAATGACCAGTAGAGGGAGTGCTTCAGAAGAAACTTTCTCGGAGTTGCTGACAACCCAAAAAAAAAGTTCAGCAACTTTCGGCTTGATTTACTAATTACATGGTAAGTCAAACTCTCAATTTATCATTTTGCTTTTCCTTAATGAAGTTCATAGCATCTGACGGCTCTCAGCACCTTTTAGTGTGGTCTTCTGCATGAATAATATTTGTCAAGACTGAAGCGATATGGTTGAAGCTACGGGCATCATGATAGCTTATCAAAGATGTTGACTGTCTGCAAGGCTGACAATCCTACTTTAGATACTTGTGCTAGCAAGATGTCATTAGAGGAAATTGGTGTGTTTGAGGCTGGAATGAGTTGTCTTATTGTAGAACAATTGCCTTAGTTTCACATGGAGGGAAGCTATTTTGACCTTCCTCCCTCAACTCTTTATATGGGACGCTTATAGTCGAGAAGGATTGTCTTTAGTATAGTCTGTATTCTTGTACCTCTGCCACCCTTTTCAAAAGGGGAGCTCAATGCTTTCAATGTTGCAGAGTCTTTTCCCATTACACATTCCACTTGCCTTGCAGTCATAATAACAGATAGTTACCTAGTGCGGAATTGCTAATGCCTCATTGTTCTGTGTAATTGTCATCCATGGCTACTCATCAAGATGTGCCCTGACACCATAAAGCTACAGCAGGATGTCATCTGACTTGAGGGCAAGCTATAGGATACATTTATCATGTTACTGAAATGGGTAGCAGGCTAATCAGGACTCCCAGCTGAAGGCAAAGATGGGGAAATGGAAGAAATACAGGCATTGTTTGAGATGTATTCATTTATTCAAGGTATGGGTGATAATATTCTCAGGTTCTCTATATGTTAACTGATAGGGATGTGCAAGAAGGACGATGGTAGAACCTGTTGTTCATAGTTTTTATCATTACCAGTTACTGCAGCATAAACCTTCCTCCATAAACGTATCGGATCACTTAATAGTTATAGGCGTACCATAGTCTAAAATAATTCAAGTGAGCAGATTATGCTGTCACTTGGCTAGCAATGAGGTCTTTTGTATTTACATTCTAATATAGGTGGTAGAGTTGTGTAGAGAGCGGTAGCAAATGAGTCTTAGGATTGGGAGATGTATGATAGGTTGAAAAAATTTGAGATTTTAATTCTTTTTGAGCTGTGGGATTTTACAATATTACAGCCGCCATAGTACTGATTATTAACTCTTTATCAAAATGTGTTTGTTGTGTTGTATTACTTTGGAAATATTCAAGTTCTGTTAATAGACTAACAGTGGACTTTCCCTTTTGCAGAATATATTGAATGACCAACAGAGGGAGTGCTGCAGAAGAAACTTTTTCGGAGTTGCTGACAACCCAAAAAAAAAAGTTCAGCAGCTTTCTGCTTGATTTACCAATTTACATGGTGAGTCAAACTCTCAATTTATCATTTTGCTTCTCCTTAATGAAGTTCATAGCATCTGACGGCTCTCAGCACCTTTTAGTGTGGTCTTCTGCATGAATATTATTTGTCAAGACTGAAGCAATATGGTTGAAGCTACGGGCATCATGATAGCTTATCAAAGATGTTGACTGTCTGCAAGGCTGACAATCCTACTTTAGATACTTGTGCTAGCAAGATGTCATGAGAGGAAATTGGTGTGTTTGAGGCTGCAATGAGGTGTCTTATTTTAGAACAATTGCCTTAGTTTCACATGGAGGGAAGCTATTTTAAACTTCCTCCCTCAACTCCTTATATGGGACGCTTATAGTCGAGAAGGATTGTCTTTAGTATATTCTGTATTCTTGTACCTCTGCCACCCTTTTCAAAAGGGGAGCTCAATGCTTTCAATGTTGCAGAGTCTTTTCCCATTACACATTCCACTTGCCTTGCAGTCATAATTACAGATAGTTACCTAGTGCGGAATTGCTAATGCCTCATTGTTCTGTGTAATTGTCATCCATGGCTACTCATCAAGATGTGCCCTGACATCATAAAGCTACAGCAGGATGTCATCTGACTTGAGGGCAAGCTATATGATACATTTATCATGTTACTGAAATGGGTAGCAGGCTAATTAGGACTCCCAGCTGTAGGCAAAGATGGGGAGATGGAAGAAACACAGGCATTATTTGAGATGTATTCATTTATTCAAGGTATGGGTGATAATATTCTCAGGTTCTCTATATGTTAACTGATAGGGATGTGCAAGAAGGACGATGGTAGAACCTGTTGTTCATAGTTTTTATCATTACCAGTAACTGCAGCATAAACCTTCCTCCATAAACGTATCGGATCACTTAATAGTTATAGGCGTACCATAGTCTAAAATAATTCAAGTGAGCAGATTATGCTGTCACTTGGCTAGCAATGAGGTCTTTTTGTATTTACATTCTAATATAGGTGGTAGAGTTGTGTAGAGAGCGGTAGCAAATGAGTCTTAGGATTGGGAGATGTATGATAGGTTGAAATAATTTGAGATTTGAATTCTTTTTGAGCTGTGGGATTTTACAATATTACAGCCGCCATAGTACTGATTATTAACTCTTTATCAAAATGTGTTTGTTGTTGTATTGTATTACTTTGGAAATATTCAAATTCTGTTAATAGACTAACAGTGGACTTTCCCATTTGCAGAATATATTGAATGACCAGTAGAGGGAGTGCTTCAGAAGAAACTTTCTCGGAGTTGCTGACAACCCAAAAAAAAAGTTCAGCAACTTTCGGCTTGATTTACTAATTACATGGTAAGTCAAACTCTCAATTTATCATTTTGCTTTTCCTTAATGAAGTTCATAGCATCTGACGGCTCTCAGCACCTTTTAGTGTGGTCTTCTGCATGAATATTATTTGTCAAGACTGAAGCAATATGGTTGAAGCTACGGGCATCATGATAGCTTATCAAAGATGTTGACTGTCAGCAAGGCTGACAATCCTACTTTAGATACTCGCGCTAGCAAGATGTCATCAGAGGAAATTGGTGTGTTTGAGGCTGCAATGAGGTGTCTTATTTTAGAACAATTGCCTTAGTTTCACATGGAGGGAAGCTATTTTAAACTTCCTCCCTCAACTCCTTATATGGGACGCTTATAGTCGAGAAGGATTGTCTTTAGTATATTCTGTATTCTTGTACCTCTGCCACCCTTTTCAAAAGGGGAGCTCAATGCTTTCAATGTTGCAGAGTCTTTTCCCATTACACATTCCACTTGCCTTGCAGTCATAATTACAGATAGTTACCTAGTGCGGAATTGCTAATGCCTCATTGTTCTGTGTAATTGTCATCCATGGCTACTCATCAAGATGTGCCCTGACATCATAAAGCTACAGCAGGATGTCATCTGACTTGAGGGCAAGCTATATGATACATTTATCATGTTACTGAAATGGGTAGCAGGCTAATTAGGACTCCCAGCTGTAGGCAAAGATGGGGAGATGGAAGAAACACAGGCATTATTTGAGATGTATTCATTTATTCAAGGTATGGGTGATAATATTCTCTGGTTCTCTATATGTTAACTGATAGGGATGTGCAAGAAGGACGATGGTAGAACCTGTTGTTCATAGTTTTTATCATTACCAGTAACTGCAGCATAAACCTTCCTCCATAAACGTATCGGATCACTTAATAGTTATAGGCGTACCATAGTCTAAAATAATTCAAGTGAGCAGATTATGCTGTCACTTGGCTAGCAATGAGGTCTTTTTGTATTTACATTCTAATATAGGTGGTAGAGTTGTGTAGAGAGCGGTAGGAAAAGAGTCTTAGGATTGGGAGATGTATGATAGGTTGAAATAATTTGAGATTTGAATTCTTTTTGAGCTGTGGGATTTTACAATATTACAGCCGCCATAGTACTGATTATTAACTCTTTATCAAAATGTGTTTGTTGTTGTATTGTATTACTTTGAAAATATTCAAATTCTGTTAATAGACTAACAGTGGACTTTCCCATTTGCAGAATATATTGAATGACCAGTAGAGGGAGTGCTTCAGAAGAAACTTTCTCGGAGTTGCTGACAACCCAAAAAAAAAGTTCAGCAACTTTCGGCTTGATTTACTAATTACATGGTAAGTCAAACTCTCAATTTATCATTTTGCTTTTCCTTAATGAAGTTCATAGCATCTGACGGCTCTCAGCACCTTTTAGTATGGTCTTCTGCATGAATATTATTTGTCAAGACTGAAGCAATATGGTTGAAGCTACGGGCATCATGATAGCTTATTAAAGATGTTGACTGTCTACAAGGCTGACAATCCTACTTTAGATACTTGTGCTAGCAATATGTCATCAGAGGAAATTGGCGTGTTTGAGGCTGGAATGAGGTGTCTTATTTTAGAACAATTGCCTTAGTTTCACATGGAGGGAAGCTATTTTAACTTTCCTCCCTCAACTCTTTATATGGGACGCTTCTAGTCGAGAAGGATTGTCTTTAGTATATTCTGTATTCTTGTACCTCTAAAACCCTTTTCAAAAGGGGAGCTCAATGCTTTCAATGTTGCAGAGTCCTTTCCCATTACACATTCCACTTGCCTTGCAGTCATAATTACAGATAGTTACCTAGTGCGGAATTGCTAATGCCTCGTTGTTCTGTGTAATTGTCATCCATGGCCACTCATCAAGATGTGCCCTGACATCATAAAGCTACAGCAGGATGTCATCTGACTTGAGGGCAAGCTATAGGATACATTTATCATGTTACTGAAATGGGTAGCAGGCTAATCAGGACTCCCAGCTGTAGGCAAAGATGGGGAGATGGAAGAAACACAGGCATTATTTGAGATGTATTCATTTATTCAAGGTATGGGTGACAATATTCTCAGGTTCTCTATATGTTAACTGATAGGGATGTGCAAGAAGGACGATGGTAGAACCTGTTGTTCATAGTTTTTATCATTACCAGTAACTGCAGCATAAACCTTCCTCCATAAACGTATCGGATCACTTAATAGTTATAGGCGTACCATAGTCTAAAATAATTCAAGTGAGCAGATTATGCTGTCACTTGGCTAGCAATGAGGTCTTTTTGTATTTACATTCTAATATAGGTGGTAGAGTTGTGTAGAGAGCGGTAGCAAAAGAGTCTTAGGATTGGGAGATGTATGATAGGTTGAAATAATTTGAGATTTGAATTCTTTTTGAGCTGTGGGATTTACAATATTACAGCCGCCATAGTACTGATTATTAACTCTTTATCAAAATGTGTTTGTTGTTGTGTTGTATTACTTTGGAAATATTCAAGTTCTGTTAATAGACTAACAGTGGACTTTCCCATTTGCAGAATATATTGAATGACCAACAGAGGGAGTGCTGCAGAAGAAACTTTTTCGGAGTTGCTGACAATCCCAAAAAAAAGTTCAGCAGCTTTCGGCTTGATTTACCAATTTACTTGGTGAGTCGAACTCTCAATTTATCATTTTGCTTTTCCTTAATGAAGTTCATAGCATCTGACGGCTCTCAGCACCTTTTAGTGTGGTCCTCTGCATGAATATTATTTGTCAAGACTGAAGCAATATGGTTGAAGCTACGGGCATCATGATAGCTTATCAAAGATGTTGACTGTCAGCAAGGCTGACAATCCTACTTTAGATACTCGCGCTAGCAAGATGTCATCAGAGGAAATTGGTGTGTTTGAGGCTGGAATGAGGTGTCTTATTTTAGAACAATTGCCTTAGTTTCACATGGGGGGAAGCTATTTTAACCTTCCTCCCTCAACTCTTTATATGGGACGCTTATAGTCGAGAAGGATTGTCTTTAGTATAGTCTGTATTCTTGTACCTCTGCCACCCTTTTCAAAAGGGGAGCTCAATGCTTTCAATGTTGCAGAGTCTTTTCCCATTACACATTCCACTTGCCTTGCAGTCATAATTACAGATATTTACCTAGTGCAGAATTGCTAATGCCTCATTGTTCTGTGTAATTGTCATCCATGGCTACTCATCAAGATGTGCCCTGACATCATAAAGCTACAGCAGGATGTCATCTGACTTGAGGGCAAGCTATATGATACATTTATCATGTTACTGAAATGGGTAGCAGGCTAATCAGGACTCCCAGCTGTAGGCAAAGATGGGGAGATGGAAGAAACACAGGCATTATTTGAGATGTATTCATTTATTCAAGGTATGGGTGACAATATTCTCAGGTTCTCTATATGTTAACTGATAGGGATGTGCAAGAAGGACGATGGTAGAACCTGTTGTTCATAGTTTTTATCATTACCAGTAACTGCAGCATAAACCTTCCTCCATAAACGTATCGGATCACTTAATAGTTATAGGCGTACCATAGTCTAAAATAATTCAAGTGAGCAGATTATGCTGTCACTTGGCTAGCAATGAGGTCTTTTTGTATTTACATTCTAATATAGGTGGTAGAGTTGTGTAGAGAGCGGTAGCAAATGAGTCTTAGGATTGGGAGATGTATGATAGGTTGAAATAATTTGAGATTTGAATTCTTTTTGAGCTGTGGGATTTACAATATTACAGCCGCCATAGTACTGATTATTAACTCTTTATCAAAATGTGTTTGTTGTTGTGTTGTATTACTTTGGAAATATTAAAGTTCTGTTAATAGACTAACAGTGGACTTTCCCATTTGCAGAATATATTGAATGACCAACAGAGGGAGTGCTGCAGAAGAAACTTTTTCGGAGTTGCTGACAATCCAAAAAAAAAGTTCAGCAGCTTTCGGCTTGATTTACCAATTTACTTGGTGAGTCGAACTCTCAATTTATCATTTTGCTTTTCCTTAATGAAGTTCATAGCATCTGACGGCTCTCAGCACCTTTTAGTGTGGTCCTCTGCATGAATATTATTTGTCAAGACTGAAGCAATATGGTTGAAGCTACGGGCATCATGATAGCTTATCAAAGATGTTGACTGTCAGCAAGGCTGACAATCCTACTTTAGATACTCGCGTTAGCAAGATGTCATCAGAGGAAATTGGTGTGTTTGAGGCTGGAATGAGGTGTCTTATTTTAGAACAATTGCCTTAGTTTCACATGGGGGGAAGCTATTTTAACCTTCCTCCCTCAACTCTTTATATGGGACGCTTATAGTCGAGAAGGATTGTCTTTAGTATAGTCTGTATTCTTGTACCTCTGCCACCCTTTTCAAAAGGGGAGCTCAATGCTTTCAATGTTGCAGAGTCTTTTCCCATTACACATTCCACTTGCCTTGCAGTCATAATTACAGATAGTTACCTAGTGCAGAATTGCTAATGCCTCATTGTTCTGTGTAATTGTCATCCATGGCTACTCATCAAGATGTGCCCTGACATCATAAAGCTACAGCAGGATGTCATCTGACTTGAGGGCAAGCTATATGATACATTTATCATGTTACTGAAATGGGTAGCAGGCTAATCAGGACTCCCAGCTGTAGGCAAAGATGGGGAGATGGAAGAAACACAGGCATTATTTGAGATGTATTCATTTATTCAAGGTATGGGTGACAATATTCTCAGGTTCTCTATATGTTAACTGATAGGGATGTGCAAGAAGGACGATGGTAGAACCTGTTGTTCATAGTTTTTATCATTACCAGTAACTGCAGCATAAACCTTCCTCCATAAACGTATCGGATCACTTAATAGTTATAGGCGTACCATAGTCTAAAATAATTCAAGTGAGCAGATTATGCTGTCACTTGGCTAGCAATGAGGTATTTTTGTATTTACATTCTAATATAGGTGGTAGAGTTGTGTAGAGAGCGGTAGCAAATGAGTCTTAGGATTGGGAGATGTATGATAGGTTGAAATAATTTGAGATTTGAATTCTTTTTGAGCTGTGGGATTTTACAATATTACAGCCGCCATAGTACTGATTATTAACTCTTTATCAAAATGTGTTTGTTGTTGTGTTGTATTACTTTGGAAATATTCAAGTTCTGTTAATAGACTAACAGTGGACTTTCCCATTTGCAGAATATATTGAATGACCAGTAGAGGGAGTGCTTCAGAAGAAACTTTCTCGGAGTTGCTGACAACCCAAAAAAAAAGTTCAGCAACTTTCGGCTTGATTTACTAATTACATGGTAAGTCAAACTCTCAATTTATCATTTTGCTTTTCCTTAATGAAGTTCATAGCATCTGACGGCTCTCAGCACCTTTTAGTGTGGTCTTCTGCATGAATATTATTTGTCAAGACTGAAGCGATATGGTTGAAGCTACGGGCATCATGATAGCTTATTAAAGATGTTGACTGTCTACAAGGCTGACAATCCTACTTTAGATACTTGTGCTAGCAATATGTCATCAGAGGAAATTGGCGTGTTTGAGGCTGGAATGAGGTGTCTTATTTTAGAACAATTGCCTTAGTTTCACATGGAGGGAAGCTATTTTAACTTTCCTCCCTCAACTCTTTATTTGGGACGCTTCTAGTCGAGAAGGATTGTCTTTAGTATATTCTGTATTCTTGTACCTCTAAAACCCTTTTCAAAAGGGGAGCTCAATGCTTTCAATGTTGCAGAGTCCTTTCCCATTACACATTCCACTTGCCTTGCAGTCATAATTACAGATAGTTACCTAGTGCGGAATTGCTAATGCCTCGTTGTTCTGTGTAATTGTCATCCATGGCCACTCATCAAGATGTGCCCTGACATCATAAAGCTACAGCAGGATGTCATCTGACTTGAGGGCAAGCTATAGGATACATTTATCATGTTACTGAAATGGGTAGCAGGCTAATCAGGACTCCCAGCTGTAGGCAAAGATGGGGAGATGGAAGAAACACAGGCATTATTTGAGATGTATTCATTTATTCAAGGTATGGGTGACAATATTCTCAGGTTCTCTATATGTTAACTGATAGGGATGTGCAAGAAGGACGATGGTAGAACCTGTTGTTCATAGTTTTTATCATTACCAGTAACTGCAGCATAAACCTTCCTCCATAAACGTATCGGATCACTTAATAGTTATAGGCGTACCATAGTCTAAAATAATTCAAGTGAGCAGATTATGCTGTCACTTGGCTAGCAATGAGGTCTTTTTGTATTTACATTCTAATATAGGTGGTAGAGTTGTGTAGAGAGCGGTAGCAAAAGAGTCTTAGGATTGGGAGATGTATGATAGGTTGAAATAATTTGAGATTTGAATTCTTTTTGAGCTGTGGGATTTTACAATATTACAGCCGCCATAGTACTGATTATTAACTCTTTATCAAAATGTGTTTGTTGTTGTATTGTATTACTTTGAAAATATTCAAATTCTGTTAATAGACTAACAGTGGACTTTCCCATTTGCAGAATATATTGAATGACCAGTAGAGGGAGTGCTTCAGAAGAAACTTTCTTGGAGTTGCTGACAACCCAAAAAAAAAGTTCAGCAACTTTTGGCTTGATTTACTAATTACATGGTAAGTCAAACTCTCAATTTATCATTTTGCTTTTCCTTAATGAAGTTCATAGCATCTGACGGCTCTCAGCACCTTTTAGTATGGTCTTCTGCATGAATATTATTTGTCAAGACTGAAGCAATATGGTTGAAGCTACGGGCATCATGATAGCTTATCAAAGATGTTGACTGTCTGCAAGGCTGACAATCCTACTTTAGATACTTGTGCTAGCAAGATGTCATCAGAGGAAATTGGTGTGTTTGAGGCTGCAATGAGGTGTCTTATTTTAGAACAATTGCCTTAGTTTCACATGGAGGGAAGCTATTTTAAACTTCCTCCCTCAACTCCTTATATGGGACGCTTATAGTCGAGAAGGATTGTCTTTAGTATATTCTGTATTCTTGTACCTCTGCCACCCTTTTCAAAAGGGGAGCTCAATGCTTTCAATGTTGCAGAGTCTTTTCCCATTACACATTCCACTTGCCTTGCAGTCATGATTACAGATAGTTACCTAGTGCGGAATTGCTAATGCCTCATTGTTCTGTGTAATTGTCATCCATGGCTACTCATCAAGATGTGCCCTGACATCATAAAGCTACAGCAGGATGTCATCTGACTTGAGGGCAAGCTATATGATACATTTATCATGTTACTGAAATGGGTAGCAGGCTAATTAGGACTCCCAGCTGTAGGCAAAGATGGGGAGATGGAAGAAACACAGGCATTATTTGAGATGTATTCATTTATTCAAGGTATGGGTGATAATATTCTCAGGTTCTCTATATGTTAACTGATAGGGATGTGCAAGAAGGACGATGGTAGAACCTGTTGTTCATAGTTTTTATCATTACCAGTAACTGCAGCATAAACCTTCCTCCATAAACGTATCGGATCACTTAATAGTTATAGGCGTACCATAGTCTAAAATAATTCAAGTGAGCAGATTATGCTGTCACTTGGCTAGCAATGAGGTCTTTTTGTATTTACATTCTAATATAGGTGGTAGAGTTGTGTAGAGAGCGGTAGCAAAAGAGTCTTAGGATTGGGAGATGTATGATAGGTTGAAATAATTTGAGATTTGAATTCTTTTTGAGCTGTGGGATTTACAATATTGCAGCCGCCATAGTACTGATTATTAACTCTTTATCAAAATGTGTTTGTTGTTGTGTTGTATTACTTTGGAAATATTCAAGTTCTGTTAATAGACTAACAGTGGACTTTCCCATTTGCAGAATATATTGAATGACCAACAGAGGGAGTGCTGCAGAAGAAACTTTTTCGGAGTTGCTGACAATCCAAAAAAAAAGTTCAGCAGCTTTCGGCTTGATTTACCAATTTACTTGGTGAGTCGAACTCTCAATTTATCATTTTGCTTTTCCTTAATGAAGTTCATAGCATCTGACGGCTCTCAGCACCTTTTAGTGTGGTCCTCTGCATGAATATTATTTGTCAAGACTGAAGCAATATGGTTGAAGCTACGGGCATCATGATAGCTTATCAAAGATGTTGACTGTCAGCAAGGCTGACAATCCTACTTTAGATACTCGCGCTAGCAAGATGTCATCAGAGGAAATTGGTGTGTTTGAGGCTGGAATGAGGTGTCTTATTTTAGAACAATTGCCTTAGTTTCACATGGGGGGAAGCTATTTTAACCTTCCTCCCTCAACTCTTTATATGGGACGCTTATAGTCGAGAAGGATTGTCTTTAGTATAGTCTGTATTCTTGTACCTCTGCCACCCTTTTCAAAAGGGGAGCTCAATGCTTTCAATGTTGCAGAGTCTTTTCCCATTACACATTCCACTTGCCTTGCAGTCATAATTACAGATAGTTACCTAGTGCAGAATTGCTAATGCCTCATTGTTCTGTGTAATTGTCATCCATGGCTACTCATCAAGATGTGCCCTGACATCATAAAGCTACAGCAGGATGTCATCTGACTTGAGGGCAAGCTATATGATACATTTATCATGTTACTGAAATGGGTAGCAGGCTAATCAGGACTCCCAGCTGTAGGCAAAGATGGGGAGATGGAAGAAACACAGGCATTATTTGAGATGTATTCATTTATTCAAGGTATGGGTGACAATATTCTCAGGTTCTCTATATGTTAACTGATAGGGATGTGCAAGAAGGACGATGGTAGAACCTGTTGTTCATAGTTTTTATCATTACCAGTAACTGCAGCATAAACCTTCCTCCATAAACGTATCGGATCACTTAATAGTTTTGGAAATATTCAAGTTCTGTTAATAGACTAACAGTGGACTTTCCCATTTGCAGAATATATTGAATGACCAGTAGAGGGAGTGCTTCAGAAGAAACTTTCTCGGAGTTGCTGACAACCCAAAAAAAAAGTTCAGCAACTTTCGGCTTGATTTACTAATTACATGGTAAGTCAAACTCTCAATTTATCATTTTGCTTTTCCTTAATGAAGTTCATAGCATCTGACGGCTCTCAGCACCTTTTAGTGTGGTCTTCTGCATGAATATTATTTGTCAAGACTGAAGCGATATGGTTGAAGCTACGGGCATCATGATAGCTTATTAAAGATGTTGACTGTCTACAAGGCTGACAATCCTACTTTAGATACTTGTGCTAGCAATATGTCATCAGAGGAAATTGGCGTGTTTGAGGCTGGAATGAGGTGTCTTATTTTAGAACAATTGCCTTAGTTTCACATGGAGGGAAGCTATTTTAACCTTCCTCCCTCAACTCTTTATATGGGACGCTTCTAGTCGAGAAGGATTGTCTTTAGTATATTCTGTATTCTTGTACCTCTGAAACCCTTTTCAAAAGGGGAGCTCAATGCTTTCAATGTTGCAGAGTCCTTTCCCATTACACATTCCACTTGCCTTGCAGTCATAATTACAGATAGTTACCTAGTGCGGAATTGCTAATGCCTCGTTGTTCTGTGTAATTGTCATCCATGGCTACTCATCAAGATGTGCCCTGACATCATAAAGCTACAGCAGGATGTCATCTGACTTGAGGGCAAGCTATATGATACATTTATCATGTTACTGAAATGGGTAGCAGGCTAATTAGGACTCCCAGCTGTAGGCAAAGATGGGGAGATGGAAGAAACACAGGCATTATTTGAGATGTATTCATTTATTCAAGGTATGGGTGATAATATTCTCAGGTTCTCTATATGTTAACTGATAGGGATGTGCAAGAAGGACGATGGTAGAACCTGTTGTTCATAGTTTTTATCATTACCAGTAACTGCAGCATAAACCTTCCTCCATAAACGTATCGGATCACTTAATAGTTATAGGCGTACCATAGTCTAAAATAATTCAAGTGAGCAGATTATGCTGTCACTTGGCTAGCAATGAGGTCTTTTTGTATTTACATTCTAATATAGGTGGTAGAGTTGTGTAGAGAGCGGTAGCAAAAGAGTCTTAGGATTGGGAGATGTATGATAGGTTGAAATAATTTGAGATTTGAATTCTTTTTGAGCTGTGGGATTTACAATATTGCAGCCGCCATAGTACTGATTATTAACTCTTTATCAAAATGTGTTTGTTGTTGTGTTGTATTACTTTGGAAATATTCAAGTTCTGTTAATAGACTAACAGTGGACTTTCCCATTTGCAGAATATATTGAATGACCAACAGAGGGAGTGCTGCAGAAGAAACTTTTTCGGAGTTGCTGACAATCCAAAAAAAAAGTTCAGCAGCTTTCGGCTTGATTTACCAATTTACTTGGTGAGTCGAACTCTCAATTTATCATTTTGCTTTTCCTTAATGAAGTTCATAGCATCTGACGGCTCTCAGCACCTTTTAGTGTGGTCCTCTGCATGAATATTATTTGTCAAGACTGAAGCAATATGGTTGAAGCTACGGGCATCATGATAGCTTATCAAAGATGTTGACTGTCAGCAAGGCTGACAATCCTACTTTAGATACTCGCGCTAGCAAGATGTCATCAGAGGAAATTGGTGTGTTTGAGGCTGGAATGAGGTGTCTTATTTCAGAACAATTGCCTTAGTTTCACATGGGGGGAAGCTATTTTAACCTTCCTCCCTCAACTCTTTATATGGGACGCTTATAGTCGAGAAGGATTGTCTTTAGTATAGTCTGTATTCTTGTACCTCTGCCACCCTTTTCAAAAGGGGAGCTCAATGCTTTCAATGTTGCAGAGTCTTTTCCCATTACACATTCCACTTGCCTTGCAGTCATAATTACAGATAGTTACCTAGTGCAGAATTGCTAATGCCTCATTGTTCTGTGTAATTGTCATCCATGGCTACTCATCAAGATGTGCCCTGACATCATAAAGCTACAGCAGGATGTCATCTGACTTGAGGGCAAGCTATATGATACATTTATCATGTTACTGAAATGGGTAGCAGGCTAATCAGGACTCCCAGCTGTAGGCAAAGATGGGGAGATGGAAGAAACACAGGCATTATTTGAGATGTATTCATTTATTCAAGGTATGGGTGACAATATTCTCAGGTTCTCTATATGTTAACTGATAGGGATGTGCAAGAAGGACGATGGTAGAACCTGTTGTTCATAGTTTTTATCATTACCAGTAACTGCAGCATAAACCTTCCTCCATAAACGTATCGGATCACTTAATAGTTATAGGCGTACCATAGTCTAAAATAATTAGAGTGAGCAGATTATGCTGTCACTTGGCTAGCAATGAGGTCTTTTTGTATTTACATTCTAATATAGGTGGTAGAGTTGTGTAGAGAGCGGTAGCAAATGAGTCTTAGGATTGGGAGATGTATGATAGGTTGAAATAATTTGAGATTTGAATTCTTTTTGAGCTGTGGGATTTTACAATATTACAGCCGCCATAGTACTGATTATTAACTCTTTATCAAAATGTGTTTGTTGTTGTGTTGTATTACTTTGGAAATATTCAAGTTCTGTTAATAGACTAACAGTGGACTTTCCCTTTTGCAGAATATATTGAATGACCAACAGAGGGAGTGCTGCAGAAGAAACTTTTTCGGAGTTGCTGACAACCCAAAAAAAAAAGTTCAGCAGCTTTCGGCTTGATTTACTAATTACATGGTAAGTCAAACTCTCAATTTATCATTTTGCTTTTCCTTAATGAAGTTCATAGCATCTGACGGCTCTCAGCACCTTTTAGTATGGTCTTCTGCATGAATATTATTTGTCAAGACTGAAGCAATATGGTTGAAGCTACGGGCATCATGATAGCTTATCAAAGATGTTGACTGTCTGCAAGGCTGACAATCCTACTTTAGATACTTGTGCTAGCAAGATGTCATCAGAGGAAATTGGTGTGTTTGAGGCTGCAATGAGGTGTCTTATTTTAGAACAATTGCCTTAGTTTCACATGGAGGGAAGCTATTTTAACCTTCCTCCCTCAACTCTTTATATGGGACGCTTACAGTCGAGAAGGATTGTCTTTAGTATATTCTGTATTCTTGTACCTCTGCCACCCTTTTCAAAAGGGGAGCTCAATGCTTTCAATGTTGCAGAGTCTTTTCCCATTACACATTCCACTTGGTTTGCAGTCATAATTACAGATAGTTACCTAGTGCAGAATTGCTAATGCCTCATTGTTCTGTGTAATTGTCATCCATGGCTACTCATCAAGATGTGCCCTGACATCATAAAGCTACAGCAGGATGTCATCTGACTTGAGGGCAAGCTATAGGATACATTTATCATGTTACTGAAATGGGTAGCAGGCTAATCAGGACTCCCAGCTGAAGGCAAAGATGGGGAAATGGAAGAAATACAGGCATTATTTGAGATGTATTCATTTATTCAAGGTATGGGTGATAATATTCTCAGGTTCTCTATATGTTAACTGATAGGGATGTGCAAGAAGGACGATGGTAGAACCTGTTGTTCATAGTTTTTATCATTACCAGTTACTGCAGCATAAACCTTCCTCCATAAACGTATCGGATCACTTAATAGTTATAGGCGTACCATAGTCTAAAATAATTCAAGTGAGCAGATTATGCTGTCACTTGGCTAGCAATGAGGTCTTTTGTATTTACATTCTAATATAGGTGGTAGAGTTGTGTAGAGAGCGGTAGCAAAAGAGTCTTAGGATTGGGAGATGTATGATAGGTTGAAATAATTTGAGATTTGAATTCTTTTTGAGCTGTGGGATTTTACAATATTACAGCCGCCATAGTACTGATTATTAACTCTTTATCAAAATGTGTTTGTTGTTGTATTGTATTACTTTGGAAATATTCAAATTCTGTTAATAGACTAACAGTGGACTTTCCCATTTGCAGAATATATTGAATGACCAGTAGAGGGAGTGCTTCAGAAGAAACTTTCTCGGAGTTGCTGACAACCCAAAAAAAAAGTTCAGCAACTTTCGGCTTGATTTACTAATTACATGGTAAGTCAAACTCTCAATTTATCATTTTGCTTTTCCTTAATGAAGTTCATAGCATCTGACGGCTCTCAGCACCTTTTAGTGTGGTCTTCTGCATGAATATTATTTGTCAAGACTGAAGCAATATGGTTGAAGCTACGGGCATCATGATAGCTTATCAAAGATGTTGACTGTCTGCAAGGCTGACAATCCTACTTTAGATACTTGTGCTAGCAAGATGTCATCAGAGGAAATTGGTGTGTTTGAGGCTGCAATGAGGTGTCTTATTTTAGAACAATTGCCTTAGTTTCACATGGAGGGAAGCTATTTTAAACTTCCTCCCTCAACTCCTTATATGGGACGCTTATAGTCGAGAAGGATTGTCTTTAGTATATTCTGTATTCTTGTACCTCTGCCACCCTTTTCAAAAGGGGAGCTCAATGCTTTCAATGTTGCAGAGTCTTTTCCCATTACACATTCCACTTGCCTTGCAGTCATAATTACAGATAGTTACCTAGTGCGGAATTGCTAATGCCTCATTGTTCTGTGTAATTGTCATCCATGGCTACTCATCAAGATGTGCCCTGACATCATAAAGCTACAGCAGGATGTCATCTGACTTGAGGGCAAGCTATATGATACATTTATCATGTTACTGAAATGGGTAGCAGGCTAATCAGGACTCCCAGCTGTAGGCAAAGATGGGGAGATGGAAGAAACACAGGCATTATTTGAGATGTATTCATTTATTCAAGGTATGGGTGACAATATTCTCAGGTTCTCTATATGTTAACTGATAGGGATGTGCAAGAAGGACGATGGTAGAACCTGTTGTTCATAGTTTTTATCATTACCAGTAACTGCAGCATAAACCTTCCTCCATAAACGTATCGGATCACTTAATAGTTATAGGCGTACCATAGTCTAAAATAATTCAAGTGAGCAGATTATGCTGTCACTTGGCTAGCAATGAGGTCTTTTTGTATTTACATTCTAATATAGGTGGTAGAGTTGTGTAGAGAGTGGTAGCAAAAGAGTCTTAGAATTGGGAGATGTATGATAGGTTGAAATAATTTGAGATTTGAATTCTTTTTGAGCTGTGGGATTTTACAATATTACAGCCGCCATAGTACTGATTATTAACTCTTTATCAAAATGTGTTTGTTGTTGTATTGTATTACTTTGAAAATATTCAAATTCTGTTAATAGACTAACAGTGGACTTTCCCATTTGCAGAATATATTGAATGACCAGTAGAGGGAGTGCTTCAGAAGAAACTTTCTCGGAGTTGCTGACAACCCAAAAAAAAAGTTCAGCAACTTTCGGCTTGATTTACTAAATACATGGTAAGTCAAACTCTCAATTTATCATTTTGCTTTTCCTTAATGAAGTTCATAGCATCTGACTGCTCTCAGCACCTTTTAGTATGGTCTTCTGCATGAATATTATTTGTCAAGACTGAAGCAATATGGTTGAAGCTACGGGCATCATGATAGCTTATCAAAGATGTTGACTGTCTGCAAGGCTGACAATCCTACTTTAGATACTTGTGCTAGCAAGATGTCATCAGAGGAAATTGGTGTGTTTGAGGCTGCAATGAGGTGTCTTATTTTAGAACAATTGCCTTAGTTTCACATGGAGGGAAGCTATTTTAAACTTCCTCCCTCAACTCCTTATATGGGACGCTTATAGTCGAGAAGGATTGCCTTTAGTATATTCTGTATTCTTGTACCTCTGCCACCCTTTTCAAAAGGGGAGCTCAATGCTTTCAATGTTGCAGAGTCTTTTCCCATTACACATTCCACTTGCCTTGCAGTCATAATTACAGATAGTTACCTAGTGCGGAATTGCTAATGCCTCATTGTTCTGTGTAATTGTCATCCATGGCTACTCATCAAGATGTGCCCTGCCATCATAAAGCTACAGCAGGATGTCATCTGACTTGAGGGCAAGCTATATGATACATTTATCATGTTACTGAAATGGGTAGCAGGCTAATTAGGACTCCCAGCTGTAGGCAAAGATGGGGAGATGGAAGAAACACAGGCATTATTTGAGATGTATTCATTTATTCAAGGTATGGGTGATAATATTCTCAGGTTCTCTATATGTTAACTGATAGGGATGTGCAAGAAGGACGATGGTAGAACCTGTTGTTCATAGTTTTTATCATTACCAGTAACTGCAGCATAAACCTTCCTCCATAAACGTATCGGATCACTTAATAGTTATAGGCGTACCATAGTCTAAAATAATTCAAGTGAGCAGATTATGCTGTCACTTGGCTAGCAATGAGGTCTTTTTGTATTTACATTCTAATATAGGTGGTAGAGTTGTGTAGAGAGCGGTAGCAAAAGAGTCTTAGGATTGGGAGATGTATGATAGGTTGAAATAATTTGAGATTTGAATTCTTTTTGAGCTGTGGGATTTACAATATTACAGCCGCCATAGTACTGATTATTAACTCTTTATCAAAATGTGTTTGTTGTTGTGTTGTATTACTTTGGAAATATTCAAGTTCTGTTAATAGACTAACAGTGGACTTTCCCATTTGCAGAATATATTGAATGACCAACAGAGGGAGTGCTGCAGAAGAAACTTTTTCGGAGTTGCTGACAATCCAAAAAAAAAGTTCAGCAGCTTTCGGCTTGATTTACCAATTTACTTGGTGAGTCGAACTCTCAATTTATCATTTTGCTTTTCCTTAATGAAGTTCATAGCATCTGACGGCTCTCAGCACCTTTTAGTGTGGTCCTCTGCATGAATATTATTTGTCAAGACTGAAGCAATATGGTTGAAGCTACGGGCATCATGATAGCTTATCAAAGATGTTGACTGTCTGCAAGGCTGACAATCCTACTTTAGATACTTGTGCTAGCAAGATGTCATCAGAGGAAATTGGTGTGTTTGAGGCTGCAATGAGGTGTCTTATTTTAGAACAATTGCCTTAGTTTCACATGGAGGGAAGCTATTTTAAACTTCCTCCCTCAACTCCTTATATGGGACGCTTATAGTCGAGAAGGATTGCCTTTAGTATATTCTGTATTCTTGTACCTCTGCCACCCTTTTCAAAAGGGGAGCTCAATGCTTTCAATGTTGCAGAGTCTTTTCCCATTACACATTCCACTTGCCTTGCAGTCATAATTACAGATAGTTACCTAGTGCGGAATTGCTAATGCCTCATTGTTCTGTGTAATTGTCATCCATGGCTACTCATCAAGATGTGCCCTGACATCATAAAGCTACAGCAGGATGTCATCTGACTTGAGGGCAAGCTATATGATACATTTATCATGTTACTGAAATGGGTAGCAGGCTAATTAGGACTCCCAGCTGTAGGCAAAGATGGGGAGATGGAAGAAACACAGGCATTATTTGAGATGTATTCATTTATTCAAGGTATGGGTGATAATATTCTCAGGTTCTCTATATGTTAACTGATAGGGATGTGCAAGAAGGACGATGGTAGAACCTGTTGTTCATAGTTTTTATCATTACCAGTAACTGCAGCATAAACCTTCCTCCATAAACGTATCGGATCACTTAATAGTTATAGGCGTACCATAGTCTAAAATAATTCAAGTGAGCAGATTATGCTGTCACTTGGCTAGCAATGAGGTCTTTTTGTATTTACATTCTAATATAGGTGGTAGAGTTGTGTAGAGAGCGGTAGCAAAAGAGTCTTAGGATTGGGAGATGTATGATAGGTTGAAATAATTTGAGATTTGAATTCTTTTTGAGCTGTGGGATTTTACAATATTACAGCCGCCATAGTACTGATTATTAACTCTTTATCAAAATGTGTTTGTTGTTGTATTGTATTACTTTGAAAATATTCAAATTCTGTTAATAGACTAACAGTGGACTTTCCCATTTGCAGAATATATTGAATGACCAGTAGAGGGAGTGCTTCAGAAGAAACTTTCTTGGAGTTGCTGACAACCCAAAAAAAAAGTTCAGCAACTTTTGGCTTGATTTACTAATTACATGGTAAGTCAAACTCTCAATTTATCATTTTGCTTTTCCTTAATGAAGTTCATAGCATCTGACGGCTCTCAGCACCTTTTAGTATGGTCTTCTGCATGAATATTATTTGTCAAGACTGAAGCAATATGGTTGAAGCTACGGGCATCATGATAGCTTATCAAAGATGTTGACTGTCTGCAAGGCTGACAATCCTACTTTAGATACTTGTGCTAGCAAGATGTCATCAGAGGAAATTGGTGTGTTTGAGGCTGCAATGAGGTGTCTTATTTTAGAACAATTGCCTTAGTTTCACATGGAGGGAAGCTATTTTAAACTTCCTCCCTCAACTCCTTATATGGGACGCTTATAGTCGAGAAGGATTGTCTTTAGTATATTCTGTATTCTTGTACCTCTGCCACCCTTTTCAAAAGGGGAGCTCAATGCTTTCAATGTTGCAGAGTCTTTTCCCATTACACATTCCACTTGCCTTGCAGTCATAATTACAGATAGTTACCTAGTGCGGAATTGCTAATGCCTCATTGTTCTGTGTAATTGTCATCCATGGCTACTCATCAAGATGTGCCCTGACATCATAAAGCTACAGCAGGATGTCATCTGACTTGAGGGCAAGCTATATGATACATTTATCATGTTACTGAAATGGGTAGCAGGCTAATTAGGACTCCCAGCTGTAGGCAAAGATGGGGAGATGGAAGAAACACAGGCATTATTTGAGATGTATTCATTTATTCAAGGTATGGGTGATAATATTCTCAGGTTCTCTATATGTTAACTGATAGGGATGTGCAAGAAGGACGATGGTAGAACCTGTTGTTCATAGTTTTTATCATTACCAGTAACTGCAGCATAAACCTTCCTCCATAAACGTATCGGATCACTTAATAGTTATAGGCGTACCATAGTCTAAAATAATTCAAGTGAGCAGATTATGCTGTCACTTGGCTAGCAATGAGGTCTTTTTGTATTTACATTCTAATATAGGTGGTAGAGTTGTGTAGAGAGCGGTAGCAAAAGAGTCTTAGGATTGGGAGATGTATGATAGGTTGAAATAATTTGAGATTTGAATTCTTTTTGAGCTGTGGGATTTACAATATTGCAGCCGCCATAGTACTGATTATTAACTCTTTATCAAAATGTGTTTGTTGTTGTGTTGTATTACTTTGGAAATATTCAAGTTCTGTTAATAGACTAACAGTGGACTTTCCCATTTGCAGAATATATTGAATGACCAACAGAGGGAGTGCTGCAGAAGAAACTTTTTCGGAGTTGCTGACAATCCAAAAAAAAAGTTCAGCAGCTTTCGGCTTGATTTACCAATTTACTTGGTGAGTCGAACTCTCAATTTATCATTTTGCTTTTCCTTAATGAAGTTCATAGCATCTGACGGCTCTCAGCACCTTTTAGTGTGGTCCTCTGCATGAATATTATTTGTCAAGACTGAAGCAATATGGTTGAAGCTACGGGCATCATGATAGCTTATCAAAGATGTTGACTGTCAGCAAGGCTGACAATCCTACTTTAGATACTCGCGCTAGCAAGATGTCATCAGAGGAAATTGGTGTGTTTGAGGCTGGAATGAGGTGTCTTATTTTAGAACAATTGCCTTAGTTTCACATGGGGGGAAGCTATTTTAACCTTCCTCCCTCAACTCTTTATATGGGACGCTTATAGTCGAGAAGGATTGTCTTTAGTATAGTCTGTATTCTTGTACCTCTGCCACCCTTTTCAAAAGGGGAGCTCAATGCTTTCAATGTTGCAGAGTCTTTTCCCATTACACATTCCACTTGCCTTGCAGTCATAATTACAGATAGTTACCTAGTGCAGAATTGCTAATGCCTCATTGTTCTGTGTAATTGTCATCCATGGCTACTCATCAAGATGTGCCCTGACATCATAAAGCTACAGCAGGATGTCATCTGACTTGAGGGCAAGCTATATGATACATTTATCATGTTACTGAAATGGGTAGCAGGCTAATCAGGACTCCCAGCTGTAGGCAAAGATGGGGAGATGGAAGAAACACAGGCATTATTTGAGATGTATTCATTTATTCAAGGTATGGGTGACAATATTCTCAGGTTCTCTATATGTTAACTGATAGGGATGTGCAAGAAGGACGATGGTAGAACCTGTTGTTCATAGTTTTTATCATTACCAGTAACTGCAGCATAAACCTTCCTCCATAAACGTATCGGATCACTTAATAGTTATAGGCGTACCATAGTCTAAAATAATTCAAGTGAGCAGATTATGCTGTCACTTGGCTAGCAATGAGGTCTTTTTGTATTTACATTCTAATATAGGTGGTAGAGTTGTGTAGAGAGCGGTAGCAAAAGAGTCTTAGGATTGGGAGATGTATGATAGGTTGAAATAATTTGAGATTTGAATTCTTTTTGAGCTGTGGGATTTACAATATTACAGCCGCCATAGTACTGATTATTAACTCTTTATCAAAATGTGTTTGTTGTTGTGTTGTATTACTTTGGAAATATTCAAGTTCTGTTAATAGACTAACAGTGGACTTTCCCATTTGCAGAATATATTGAATGACCAACAGAGGGAGTGCTGCAGAAGAAACTTTTTCGGAGTTGCTGACAATCCAAAAAAAAAGTTCAGCAGCTTTCGGCTTGATTTACCAATTTACTTGGTGAGTCGAACTCTCAATTTATCATTTTGCTTTTCCTTAATGAAGTTCATAGCATCTGACGGCTCTCAGCACCTTTTAGTGTGGTCCTCTGCATGAATATTATTTGTCAAGACTGAAGCAATATGGTTGAAGCTACGGGCATCATGATAGCTTATCAAAGATGTTGACTGTCTGCAAGGCTGACAATCCTACTTTAGATACTTGTGCTAGCAAGATGTCATCAGAGGAAATTGGTGTGTTTGAGGCTGCAATGAGGTGTCTTATTTTAGAACAATTGCCTTAGTTTCACATGGAGGGAAGCTATTTTAAACTTCCTCCCTCAACTCCTTATATGGGACGCTTATAGTCGAGAAGGATTGCCTTTAGTATATTCTGTATTCTTGTACCTCTGCCACCCTTTTCAAAAGGGGAGCTCAATGCTTTCAATGTTGCAGAGTCTTTTCCCATTACACATTCCACTTGCCTTGCAGTCATAATTACAGATAGTTACCTAGTGCGGAATTGCTAATGCCTCATTGTTCTGTGTAATTGTCATCCATGGCTACTCATCAAGATGTGCCCTGACATCATAAAGCTACAGCAGGATGTCATCTGACTTGAGGGCAAGCTATATGATACATTTATCATGTTACTGAAATGGGTAGCAGGCTAATTAGGACTCCCAGCTGTAGGCAAAGATGGGGAGATGGAAGAAACACAGGCATTATTTGAGATGTATTCATTTATTCAAGGTATGGGTGATAATATTCTCAGGTTCTCTATATGTTAACTGATAGGGATGTGCAAGAAGGACGATGGTAGAACCTGTTGTTCATAGTTTTTATCATTACCAGTAACTGCAGCATAAACCTTCCTCCATAAACGTATCGGATCACTTAATAGTTATAGGCGTACCATAGTCTAAAATAATTCAAGTGAGCAGATTATGCTGTCACTTGGCTAGCAATGAGGTCTTTTTGTATTTACATTCTAATATAGGTGGTAGAGTTGTGTAGAGAGCGGTAGCAAAAGAGTCTTAGGATTGGGAGATGTATGATAGGTTGAAATAATTTGAGATTTGAATTCTTTTTGAGCTGTGGGATTTTACAATATTACAGCCGCCATAGTACTGATTATTAACTCTTTATCAAAATGTGTTTGTTGTTGTATTGTATTACTTTGAAAATATTCAAATTCTGTTAATAGACTAACAGTGGACTTTCCCATTTGCAGAATATATTGAATGACCAGTAGAGGGAGTGCTTCAGAAGAAACTTTCTTGGAGTTGCTGACAACCCAAAAAAAAAGTTCAGCAACTTTTGGCTTGATTTACTAATTACATGGTAAGTCAAACTCTCAATTTATCATTTTGCTTTTCCTTAATGAAGTTCATAGCATCTGACGGCTCTCAGCACCTTTTAGTATGGTCTTCTGCATGAATATTATTTGTCAAGACTGAAGCAATATGGTTGAAGCTACGGGCATCATGATAGCTTATCAAAGATGTTGACTGTCTGCAAGGCTGACAATCCTACTTTAGATACTTGTGCTAGCAAGATGTCATCAGAGGAAATTGGTGTGTTTGAGGCTGCAATGAGGTGTCTTATTTTAGAACAATTGCCTTAGTTTCACATGGAGGGAAGCTATTTTAAACTTCCTCCCTCAACTCCTTATATGGGACGCTTATAGTCGAGAAGGATTGTCTTTAGTATATTCTGTATTCTTGTACCTCTGCCACCCTTTTCAAAAGGGGAGCTCAATGCTTTCAATGTTGCAGAGTCTTTTCCCATTACACATTCCACTTGCCTTGCAGTCATAATTACAGATAGTTACCTAGTGCGGAATTGCTAATGCCTCATTGTTCTGTGTAATTGTCATCCATGGCTACTCATCAAGATGTGCCCTGACATCATAAAGCTACAGCAGGATGTCATCTGACTTGAGGGCAAGCTATATGATACATTTATCATGTTACTGAAATGGGTAGCAGGCTAATTAGGACTCCCAGCTGTAGGCAAAGATGGGGAGATGGAAGAAACACAGGCATTATTTGAGATGTATTCATTTATTCAAGGTATGGGTGATAATATTCTCAGGTTCTCTATATGTTAACTGATAGGGATGTGCAAGAAGGACGATGGTAGAACCTGTTGTTCATAGTTTTTATCATTACCAGTAACTGCAGCATAAACCTTCCTCCATAAACGTATCGGATCACTTAATAGTTATAGGCGTACCATAGTCTAAAATAATTCAAGTGAGCAGATTATGCTGTCACTTGGCTAGCAATGAGGTCTTTTTGTATTTACATTCTAATATAGGTGGTAGAGTTGTGTAGAGAGCGGTAGCAAAAGAGTCTTAGGATTGGGAGATGTATGATAGGTTGAAATAATTTGAGATTTGAATTCTTTTTGAGCTGTGGGATTTACAATATTGCAGCCGCCATAGTACTGATTATTAACTCTTTATCAAAATGTGTTTGTTGTTGTGTTGTATTACTTTGGAAATATTCAAGTTCTGTTAATAGACTAACAGTGGACTTTCCCATTTGCAGAATATATTGAATGACCAACAGAGGGAGTGCTGCAGAAGAAACTTTTTCGGAGTTGCTGACAATCCAAAAAAAAAGTTCAGCAGCTTTCGGCTTGATTTACCAATTTACTTGGTGAGTCGAACTCTCAATTTATCATTTTGCTTTTCCTTAATGAAGTTCATAGCATCTGACGGCTCTCAGCACCTTTTAGTGTGGTCCTCTGCATGAATATTATTTGTCAAGACTGAAGCAATATGGTTGAAGCTACGGGCATCATGATAGCTTATCAAAGATGTTGACTGTCAGCAAGGCTGACAATCCTACTTTAGATACTCGCGCTAGCAAGATGTCATCAGAGGAAATTGGTGTGTTTGAGGCTGGAATGAGGTGTCTTATTTTAGAACAATTGCCTTAGTTTCACATGGGGGGAAGCTATTTTAACCTTCCTCCCTCAACTCTTTATATGGGACGCTTATAGTCGAGAAGGATTGTCTTTAGTATAGTCTGTATTCTTGTACCTCTGCCACCCTTTTCAAAAGGGGAGCTCAATGCTTTCAATGTTGCAGAGTCTTTTCCCATTACACATTCCACTTGCCTTGCAGTCATAATTACAGATAGTTACCTAGTGCAGAATTGCTAATGCCTCATTGTTCTGTGTAATTGTCATCCATGGCTACTCATCAAGATGTGCCCTGACATCATAAAGCTACAGCAGGATGTCATCTGACTTGAGGGCAAGCTATATGATACATTTATCATGTTACTGAAATGGGTAGCAGGCTAATCAGGACTCCCAGCTGTAGGCAAAGATGGGGAGATGGAAGAAACACAGGCATTATTTGAGATGTATTCATTTATTCAAGGTATGGGTGACAATATTCTCAGGTTCTCTATATGTTAACTGATAGGGATGTGCAAGAAGGACGATGGTAGAACCTGTTGTTCATAGTTTTTATCATTACCAGTAACTGCAGCATAAACCTTCCTCCATAAACGTATCGGATCACTTAATAGTTTTGGAAATATTCAAGTTCTGTTAATAGACTAACAGTGGACTTTCCCATTTGCAGAATATATTGAATGACCAGTAGAGGGAGTGCTTCAGAAGAAACTTTCTCGGAGTTGCTGACAACCCAAAAAAAAAGTTCAGCAACTTTCGGCTTGATTTACTAATTACATGGTAAGTCAAACTCTCAATTTATCATTTTGCTTTTCCTTAATGAAGTTCATAGCATCTGACGGCTCTCAGCACCTTTTAGTGTGGTCTTCTGCATGAATATTATTTGTCAAGACTGAAGCGATATGGTTGAAGCTACGGGCATCATGATAGCTTATTAAAGATGTTGACTGTCTACAAGGCTGACAATCCTACTTTAGATACTTGTGCTAGCAATATGTCATCAGAGGAAATTGGCGTGTTTGAGGCTGGAATGAGGTGTCTTATTTTAGAACAATTGCCTTAGTTTCACATGGAGGGAAGCTATTTTAATCTTCCTCCCTCAACTCTTTATATGGGACGCTTCTAGTCGAGAAGGATTGTCTTTAGTATATTCTGTATTCTTGTACCTCTGAAACCCTTTTCAAAAGGGGAGCTCAATGCTTTCAATGTTGCAGAGTCCTTTCCCATTACACATTCCACTTGCCTTGCAGTCATAATTACAGATAGTTACCTAGTGCGGAATTGCTAATGCCTCGTTGTTCTGTGTAATTGTCATCCATGGCTACTCATCAAGATGTGCCCTGACATCATAAAGCTACAGCAGGATGTCATCTGACTTGAGGGCAAGCTATATGATACATTTATCATGTTACTGAAATGGGTAGCAGGCTAATTAGGACTCCCAGCTGTAGGCAAAGATGGGGAGATGGAAGAAACACAGGCATTATTTGAGATGTATTCATTTATTCAAGGTATGGGTGATAATATTCTCAGGTTCTCTATATGTTAACTGATAGGGATGTGCAAGAAGGACGATGGTAGAACCTGTTGTTCATAGTTTTTATCATTACCAGTAACTGCAGCATAAACCTTCCTCCATAAACGTATCGGATCACTTAATAGTTATAGGCGTACCATAGTCTAAAATAATTCAAGTGAGCAGATTATGCTGTCACTTGGCTAGCAATGAGGTCTTTTTGTATTTACATTCTAATATAGGTGGTAGAGTTGTGTAGAGAGCGGTAGCAAAAGAGTCTTAGGATTGGGAGATGTATGATAGGTTGAAATAATTTGAGATTTGAATTCTTTTTGAGCTGTGGGATTTACAATATTGCAGCCGCCATAGTACTGATTATTAACTCTTTATCAAAATGTGTTTGTTGTTGTGTTGTATTACTTTGGAAATATTCAAGTTCTGTTAATAGACTAACAGTGGACTTTCCCATTTGCAGAATATATTGAATGACCAACAGAGGGAGTGCTGCAGAAGAAACTTTTTCGGAGTTGCTGACAATCCAAAAAAAAAGTTCAGCAGCTTTCGGCTTGATTTACCAATTTACTTGGTGAGTCGAACTCTCAATTTATCATTTTGCTTTTCCTTAATGAAGTTCATAGCATCTGACGGCTCTCAGCACCTTTTAGTGTGGTCCTCTGCATGAATATTATTTGTCAAGACTGAAGCAATATGGTTGAAGCTACGGGCATCATGATAGCTTATCAAAGATGTTGACTGTCAGCAAGGCTGACAATCCTACTTTAGATACTCGCGCTAGCAAGATGTCATCAGAGGAAATTGGTGTGTTTGAGGCTGGAATGAGGTGTCTTATTTCAGAACAATTGCCTTAGTTTCACATGGGGGGAAGCTATTTTAACCTTCCTCCCTCAACTCTTTATATGGGACGCTTATAGTCGAGAAGGATTGTCTTTAGTATAGTCTGTATTCTTGTACCTCTGCCACCCTTTTCAAAAGGGGAGCTCAATGCTTTCAATGTTGCAGAGTCTTTTCCCATTACACATTCCACTTGCCTTGCAGTCATAATTACAGATAGTTACCTAGTGCAGAATTGCTAATGCCTCATTGTTCTGTGTAATTGTCATCCATGGCTACTCATCAAGATGTGCCCTGACATCATAAAGCTACAGCAGGATGTCATCTGACTTGAGGGCAAGCTATATGATACATTTATCATGTTACTGAAATGGGTAGCAGGCTAATCAGGACTCCCAGCTGTAGGCAAAGATGGGGAGATGGAAGAAACACAGGCATTATTTGAGATGTATTCATTTATTCAAGGTATGGGTGACAATATTCTCAGGTTCTCTATATGTTAACTGATAGGGATGTGCAAGAAGGACGATGGTAGAACCTGTTGTTCATAGTTTTTATCATTACCAGTAACTGCAGCATAAACCTTCCTCCATAAACGTATCGGATCACTTAATAGTTATAGGCGTACCATAGTCTAAAATAATTAGAGTGAGCAGATTATGCTGTCACTTGGCTAGCAATGAGGTCTTTTTGTATTTACATTCTAATATAGGTGGTAGAGTTGTGTAGAGAGCGGTAGCAAATGAGTCTTAGGATTGGGAGATGTATGATAGGTTGAAATAATTTGAGATTTGAATTCTTTTTGAGCTGTGGGATTTTACAATATTACAGCCGCCATAGTACTGATTATTAACTCTTTATCAAAATGTGTTTGTTGTTGTGTTGTATTACTTTGGAAATATTCAAGTTCTGTTAATAGACTAACAGTGGACTTTCCCTTTTGCAGAATATATTGAATGACCAACAGAGGGAGTGCTGCAGAAGAAACTTTTTCGGAGTTGCTGACAACCCAAAAAAAAAAGTTCAGCAGCTTTCGGCTTGATTTACTAATTACATGGTAAGTCAAACTCTCAATTTATCATTTTGCTTTTCCTTAATGAAGTTCATAGCATCTGACGGCTCTCAGCACCTTTTAGTATGGTCTTCTGCATGAATATTATTTGTCAAGACTGAAGCAATATGGTTGAAGCTACGGGCATCATGATAGCTTATCAAAGATGTTGACTGTCTGCAAGGCTGACAATCCTACTTTAGATACTTGTGCTAGCAAGATGTCATCAGAGGAAATTGGTGTGTTTGAGGCTGCAATGAGGTGTCTTATTTTAGAACAATTGCCTTAGTTTCACATGGAGGGAAGCTATTTTAACCTTCCTCCCTCAACTCTTTATATGGGACGCTTACAGTCGAGAAGGATTGTCTTTAGTATATTCTGTATTCTTGTACCTCTGCCACCCTTTTCAAAAGGGGAGCTCAATGCTTTCAATGTTGCAGAGTCTTTTCCCATTACACATTCCACTTGGCTTGCAGTCATAATTACAGATAGTTACCTAGTGCAGAATTGCTAATGCCTCATTGTTCTGTGTAATTGTCATCCATGGCTACTCATCAAGATGTGCCCTGACATCATAAAGCTACAGCAGGATGTCATCTGACTTGAGGGCAAGCTATAGGATACATTTATCATGTTACTGAAATGGGTAGCAGGCTAATCAGGACTCCCAGCTGAAGGCAAAGATGGGGAAATGGAAGAAATACAGGCATTATTTGAGATGTATTCATTTATTCAAGGTATGGGTGATAATATTCTCAGGTTCTCTATATGTTAACTGATAGGGATGTGCAAGAAGGACGATGGTAGAACCTGTTGTTCATAGTTTTTATCATTACCAGTTACTGCAGCATAAACCTTCCTCCATAAACGTATCGGATCACTTAATAGTTATAGGCGTACCATAGTCTAAAATAATTCAAGTGAGCAGATTATGCTGTCACTTGGCTAGCAATGAGGTCTTTTGTATTTACATTCTAATATAGGTGGTAGAGTTGTGTAGAGAGCGGTAGCAAATGAGTCTTAGGATTGGGAGATGTATGATAGGTTGAAAAAATTTGAGATTTTAATTCTTTTTGAGCTGTGGGATTTTACAATATTACAGCCGCCATAGTACTGATTATTAACTCTTTATCAAAATGTGTTTGTTGTGTTGTATTACTTTGGAAATATTCAAGTTCTGTTAATAGACTAACAGTGGACTTTCCCTTTTGCAGAATATATTGAATGACCAACAGAGGGAGTGCTGCAGAAGAAACTTTTTCGGAGTTGCTGACAACCCAAAAAAAAAAGTTCAGCAGCTTTCTGCTTGATTTACCAATTTACATGGTGAGTCAAACTCTCAATTTATCATTTTGCTTTTCCTTAATGAAGTTCATAGCATCTGACGGCTCTCAGCACCTTTTAGTGTGGTCTTCTGCATGAATATTATTTGTCAAGACTGAAGCAATATGGTTGAAGCTACGGGCATCATGATAGCTTATCAAAGATGTTGACTGTCTGCAAGGCTGACAATCCTACTTTAGATACTTGTGCTAGCAAGATGTCATCAGAGGAAATTGGTGTGTTTGAGGCTGCAATGAGGTGTCTTATTTTAGAACAATTGCCTTAGTTTCACATGGAGGGAAGCTATTTTAAACTTCCTCCCTCAACTCCTTATATGGGACGCTTATAGTCGAGAAGGATTGTCTTTAGTATATTCTGTATTCTTGTACCTCTGCCACCCTTTTCAAAAGGGGAGCTCAATGCTTTCAATGTTGCAGAGTCTTTTCCCATTACACATTCCACTTGCCTTGCAGTCATGATTACAGATAGTTACCTAGTGCGGAATTGCTAATGCCTCATTGTTCTGTGTAATTGTCATCCATGGCTACTCATCAAGATGTGCCCTGACATCATAAAGCTACAGCAGGATGTCATCTGACTTGAGGGCAAGCTATATGATACATTTATCATGTTACTGAAATGGGTAGCAGGCTAATTAGGACTCCCAGCTGTAGGCAAAGATGGGGAGATGGAAGAAACACAGGCATTATTTGAGATGTATTCATTTATTCAAGGTATGGGTGATAATATTCTCAGGTTCTCTATATGTTAACTGATAGGGATGTGCAAGAAGGACGATGGTAGAACCTGTTGTTCATAGTTTTTATCATTACCAGTAACTGCAGCATAAACCTTCCTCCATAAACGTATCGGATCACTTAATAGTTATAGGCGTACCATAGTCTAAAATAATTCAAGTGAGCAGATTATGCTGTCACTTGGCTAGCAATGAGGTCTTTTTGTATTTACATTCTAATATAGGTGGTAGAGTTGTGTAGAGAGCGGTAGCAAAAGAGTCTTAGGATTGGGAGATGTATGATAGGTTGAAATAATTTGAGATTTGAATTCTTTTTGAGCTGTGGGATTTTACAATATTACAGCCGCCATAGTACTGATTATTAACTCTTTATCAAAATGTGTTTGTTGTTGTATTGTATTACTTTGGAAATATTCAAATTCTGTTAATAGACTAACAGTGGACTTTCCCATTTGCAGAATATATTGAATGACCAGTAGAGGGAGTGCTTCAGAAGAAACTTTCTCGGAGTTGCTGACAACCCAAAAAAAAAGTTCAGCAACTTTCGGCTTGATTTACTAATTACATGGTAAGTCAAACTCTCAATTTATCATTTTGCTTTTCCTTAATGAAGTTCATAGCATCTGACGGCTCTCAGCACCTTTTAGTGTGGTCTTCTGCATGAATATTATTTGTCAAGACTGAAGCAATATGGTTGAAGCTACGGGCATCATGATAGCTTATCAAAGATGTTGACTGTCTGCAAGGCTGACAATCCTACTTTAGATACTTGTGCTAGCAAGATGTCATCAGAGGAAATTGGTGTGTTTGAGGCTGCAATGAGGTGTCTTATTTTAGAACAATTGCCTTAGTTTCACATGGAGGGAAGCTATTTTAAACTTCCTCCCTCAACTCCTTATATGGGACGCTTATAGTCGAGAAGGATTGTCTTTAGTATATTCTGTATTCTTGTACCTCTGCCACCCTTTTCAAAAGGGGAGCTCAATGCTTTCACTGTTGCAGAGTCTTTTCCCATTACACATTCCACTTGCCTTGCAGTCATAATTACAGATAGTTACCTAGTGCGGAATTGCTAATGCCTCATTGTTCTGTGTAATTGTCATCCATGGCTACTCATCAAGATGTGCCCTGACATCATAAAGCTACAGCAGGATGTCATCTGACTTGAGGGCAAGCTATATGATACATTTATCATGTTACTGAAATGGGTAGCAGGCTAATCAGGACTCCCAGCTGTAGGCAAAGATGGGGAGATGGAAGAAACACAGGCATTATTTGAGATGTATTCATTTATTCAAGGTATGGGTGACAATATTCTCAGGTTCTCTATATGTTAACTGATAGGGATGTGCAAGAAGGACGATGGTAGAACCTGTTGTTCATAGTTTTTATCATTACCAGTAACTGCAGCATAAACCTTCCTCCATAAACGTATCGGATCACTTAATAGTTATAGGCGTACCATAGTCTAAAATAATTCAAGTGAGCAGATTATGCTGTCACTTGGCTAGCAATGAGGTCTTTTTGTATTTACATTCTAATATAGGTGGTAGAGTTGTGTAGAGAGTGGTAGCAAAAGAGTCTTAGAATTGGGAGATGTATGATAGGTTGAAATAATTTGAGATTTGAATTCTTTTTGAGCTGTGGGATTTTACAATATTACAGCCGCCATAGTACTGATTATTAACTCTTTATCAAAATGTGTTTGTTGTTGTATTGTATTACTTTGAAAATATTCAAATTCTGTTAATAGACTAACAGTGGACTTTCCCATTTGCAGAATATATTGAATGACCAGTAGAGGGAGTGCTTCAGAAGAAACTTTCTCGGAGTTGCTGACAACCCAAAAAAAAAGTTCAGCAACTTTCGGCTTGATTTACTAAATACATGGTAAGTCAAACTCTCAATTTATCATTTTGCTTTTCCTTAATGAAGTTCATAGCATCTGACGGCTCTCAGCACCTTTTAGTATGGTCTTCTGCATGAATATTATTTGTCAAGACTGAAGCAATATGGTTGAAGCTACGGGCATCATGATAGCTTATCAAAGATGTTGACTGTCTGCAAGGCTGACAATCCTACTTTAGATACTTGTGCTAGCAAGATGTCATCAGAGGAAATTGGTGTGTTTGAGGCTGCAATGAGGTGTCTTATTTTAGAACAATTGCCTTAGTTTCACATGGAGGGAAGCTATTTTAAACTTCCTCCCTCAACTCCTTATATGGGACGCTTATAGTCGAGAAGGATTGCCTTTAGTATATTCTGTATTCTTGTACCTCTGCCACCCTTTTCAAAAGGGGAGCTCAATGCTTTCAATGTTGCAGAGTCTTTTCCCATTACACATTCCACTTGCCTTGCAGTCATAATTACAGATAGTTACCTAGTGCGGAATTGCTAATGCCTCATTGTTCTGTGTAATTGTCATCCATGGCTACTCATCAAGATGTGCCCTGCCATCATAAAGCTACAGCAGGATGTCATCTGACTTGAGGGCAAGCTATATGATACATTTATCATGTTACTGAAATGGGTAGCAGGCTAATTAGGACTCCCAGCTGTAGGCAAAGATGGGGAGATGGAAGAAACACAGGCATTATTTGAGATGTATTCATTTATTCAAGGTATGGGTGATAATATTCTCAGGTTCTCTATATGTTAACTGATAGGGATGTGCAAGAAGGACGATGGTAGAACCTGTTGTTCATAGTTTTTATCATTACCAGTAACTGCAGCATAAACCTTCCTCCATAAACGTATCGGATCACTTAATAGTTATAGGCGTACCATAGTCTAAAATAATTCAAGTGAGCAGATTATGCTGTCACTTGGCTAGCAATGAGGTCTTTTTGTATTTACATTCTAATATAGGTGGTAGAGTTGTGTAGAGAGCGGTAGCAAAAGAGTCTTAGGATTGGGAGATGTATGATAGGTTGAAATAATTTGAGATTTGAATTCTTTTTGAGCTGTGGGATTTACAATATTACAGCCGCCATAGTACTGATTATTAACTCTTTATCAAAATGTGTTTGTTGTTGTGTTGTATTACTTTGGAAATATTCAAGTTCTGTTAATAGACTAACAGTGGACTTTCCCATTTGCAGAATATATTGAATGACCAACAGAGGGAGTGCTGCAGAAGAAACTTTTTCGGAGTTGCTGACAATCCAAAAAAAAAGTTCAGCAGCTTTCGGCTTGATTTACCAATTTACTTGGTGAGTCGAACTCTCAATTTATCATTTTGCTTTTCCTTAATGAAGTTCATAGCATCTGACGGCTCTCAGCACCTTTTAGTGTGGTCCTCTGCATGAATATTATTTGTCAAGACTGAAGCAATATGGTTGAAGCTACGGGCATCATGATAGCTTATCAAAGATGTTGACTGTCTGCAAGGCTGACAATCCTACTTTAGATACTTGTGCTAGCAAGATGTCATCAGAGGAAATTGGTGTGTTTGAGGCTGCAATGAGGTGTCTTATTTTAGAACAATTGCCTTAGTTTCACATGGAGGGAAGCTATTTTAAACTTCCTCCCTCAACTCCTTATATGGGACGCTTATAGTCGAGAAGGATTGCCTTTAGTATATTCTGTATTCTTGTACCTCTGCCACCCTTTTCAAAAGGGGAGCTCAATGCTTTCAATGTTGCAGAGTCTTTTCCCATTACACATTCCACTTGCCTTGCAGTCATAATTACAGATAGTTACCTAGTGCGGAATTGCTAATGCCTCATTGTTCTGTGTAATTGTCATCCATGGCTACTCATCAAGATGTGCCCTGACATCATAAAGCTACAGCAGGATGTCATCTGACTTGAGGGCAAGCTATATGATACATTTATCATGTTACTGAAATGGGTAGCAGGCTAATTAGGACTCCCAGCTGTAGGCAAAGATGGGGAGATGGAAGAAACACAGGCATTATTTGAGATGTATTCATTTATTCAAGGTATGGGTGATAATATTCTCAGGTTCTCTATATGTTAACTGATAGGGATGTGCAAGAAGGACGATGGTAGAACCTGTTGTTCATAGTTTTTATCATTACCAGTAACTGCAGCATAAACCTTCCTCCATAAACGTATCGGATCACTTAATAGTTATAGGCGTACCATAGTCTAAAATAATTCAAGTGAGCAGATTATGCTGTCACTTGGCTAGCAATGAGGTCTTTTTGTATTTACATTCTAATATAGGTGGTAGAGTTGTGTAGAGAGCGGTAGCAAAAGAGTCTTAGGATTGGGAGATGTATGATAGGTTGAAATAATTTGAGATTTGAATTCTTTTTGAGCTGTGGGATTTACAATATTACAGCCGCCATAGTACTGATTATTAACTCTTTATCAAAATGTGTTTGTTGTTGTGTTGTATTACTTTGGAAATATTCAAGTTCTGTTAATAGACTAACAGTGGACTTTCCCATTTGCAGAATATATTGAATGACCAACAGAGGGAGTGCTGCAGAAGAAACTTTTTCGGAGTTGCTGACAATCCAAAAAAAAAGTTCAGCAGCTTTCGGCTTGATTTACCAATTTACTTGGTGAGTCGAACTCTCAATTTATCATTTTGCTTTTCCTTAATGAAGTTCATAGCATCTGACGGCTCTCAGCACCTTTTAGTGTGGTCCTCTGCATGAATAATATTTGTCAAGACTGAAGCAATATGGTTGAAGCTACGGGCATCATGATAGCTTATCAAAGATGTTGACTGTCAGCAAGGCTGACAATCCTACTTTAGATACTCGCGCTAGCAAGATGTCATCAGAGGAAATTGGTGTGTTTGAGGCTGGAATGAGGTGTCTTATTTTAGAACAATTGCCTTAGTTTCACATGGGGGGAAGCTATTTTAACCTTCCTCCCTCAACTCTTTATATGGGACGCTTATAGTCGAGAAGGATTGTCTTTAGTATAGTCTGTATTCTTGTACCTCTGCCACCCTTTTTAAAAGGGGAGCTCAATGCTTTCAATGTTGCAGAGTCTTTTCCCATTACACATTCCACTTGCCTTGCAGTCCTAATTACAGATAGTTACCTAGTGCAGAATTGCTAATGCCTCATTGTTCTGTGTAATTGTCATCCATGGCTACTCATCAAGATGTGCCCTGACATCATAAAGCTACAGCAGGATGTCATCTGACTTGAGGGCAAGCTATATGATACATTTATCATGTTACTGAAATGGGTAGCAGGCTAATCAGGACTCCCAGCTGTAGGCAAAGATGGGGAGATGGAAGAAACACAGGCATTATTTGAGATGTATTCATTTATTCAAGGTATGGGTGATAATATTCTCAGGTTCTCTATATGTTAACTGATAGGGATGTGCAAGAAGGACGATGGTAGAACCTGTTGTTCATAGTTTTTATCATTACCAGTAACTGCAGCATAAACCTTCCTCCATAAACGTATCGGATCACTTAATAGTTATAGGCGTACCATAGTCTAAAATAATTCAAGTGAGCAGATTATGCTGTCACTTGGCTAGCAATGAGGTCTTTTTGTATTTACATTCTAATATAGGTGGTAGAGTTGTGTAGAGAGCGGTAGCAAAAGAGTCTTAGGATTGGGAGATGTATGATAGGTTGAAATAATTTGAGATTTGAATTCTTTTTGAGCTGTGGGATTTTACAATATTACAGCCGCCATAGTACTGATTATTAACTCTTTATCAAAATGTGTTTGTTGTTGTATTGTATTACTTTGGAAATATTCAAATTCTGTTAATAGACTAACAGTGGACTTTCCCATTTGCAGAATATATTGAATGACCAGTAGAGGGAGTGCTTCAGAAGAAACTTTCTCGGAGTTGCTGACAACCCAAAAAAAAAGTTCAGCAACTTTCGGCTTGATTTACTAATTACATGGTAAGTCAAACTCTCAATTTATCATTTTGCTTTTCCTTAATGAAGTTCATAGCATCTGACGGCTCTCAGCACCTTTTAGTGTGGTCTTCTGCATGAATATTATTTGTCAAGACTGAAGCAATATGGTTGAAGCTACGGGCATCATGATAGCTTATCAAAGATGTTGACTGTCTGCAAGGCTGACAATCCTACTTTAGATACTTGTGCTAGCAAGATATCATCAGAGGAAATTGGTGTGTTCGAGGCTGCAATGAGGTGTCTTATTTTAGAACAATTGCCTTAGTTTCACATGGAGGGAAGCTATTTTAAACTTCCTCCCTCAACTCCTTATATGGGACGCTTATAGTCGAGAAGGATTGTCTTTAGTATATTCTGTATTCTTGTACCTCTGCCACCCTTTTCAAAAGGGGAGCTCAATGCTTTCAATGTTGCAGAGTCTTTTCCCATTACACATTCCACTTGCCTTGCAGTCCTAATTACAGATAGTTACCTAGTGCAGAATTGCTAATGCCTCATTGTTCTGTGTAATTGTCATCCATGGCTACTCATCAAGATGTGCCCTGACATCATAAAGCTACAGCAGGATGTCATCTGACTTGAGGGCAAGCTATATGATACATTTATCATGTTACTGAAATGGGTAGCAGGCTAATCAGGACTCCCAGCTGTAGGCAAAGATGGGGAGATGGAAGAAACACAGGCATTATTTGAGATGTATTCATTTATTCAAGGTATGGGTGATAATATTCTCAGGTTCTCTATATGTTAACTGATAGGGATGTGCAAGAAGGACGATGGTAGAACCTGTTGTTCATAGTTTTTATCATTACCAGTAACTGCAGCATAAACCTTCCTCCATAAACGTATCGGATCACTTAATAGTTATAGGCGTACCATAGTCTAAAATAATTCAAGTGAGCAGATTATGCTGTCACTTGGCTAGCAATGAGGTCTTTTTGTATTTACATTCTAATATAGGTGGTAGAGTTGTGTAGAGAGCGGTAGCAAAAGAGTCTTAGGATTGGGAGATGTATGATAGGTTGAAATAATTTGAGATTTGAATTCTTTTTGAGCTGTGGGATTTTACAATATTACAGCCGCCATAGTACTGATTATTAACTCTTTATCAAAATGTGTTTGTTGTTGTATTGTATTACTTTGGAAATATTCAAATTCTGTTAATAGACTAACAGTGGACTTTCCCATTTGCAGAATATATTGAATGACCAGTAGAGGGAGTGCTTCAGAAGAAACTTTCTCGGAGTTGCTGACAACCCAAAAAAAAAGTTCAGCAACTTTCGGCTTGATTTACTAATTACATGGTAAGTCAAACTCTCAATTTATCATTTTGCTTTTCCTTAATGAAGTTCATAGCATCTGACGGCTCTCAGCACCTTTTAGTGTGGTCTTCTGCATGAATATTATTTGTCAAGACTGAAGCAATATGGTTGAAGCTACGGGCATCATGATAGCTTATCAAAGATGTTGACTGTCTGCAAGGCTGACAATCCTACTTTAGATACTTGTGCTAGCAAGATATCATCAGAGGAAATTGGTGTGTTTGAGGCTGCAATGAGGTGTCTTATTTTAGAACAATTGCCTTAGTTTCACATGGAGGGAAGCTATTTTAAACTTCCTCCCTCAACTCCTTATATGGGACGCTTATAGTCGAGAAGGATTGTCTTTAGTATATTCTGTATTCTTGTACCTCTGCCACCCTTTTCAAAAGGGGAGCTCAATGCTTTCAATGTTGCAGAGTCTTTTCCCATTACACATTCCACTTGCCTTGCAGTCATAATTACAGATAGTTACCTAGTGCGGAATTGCTAATGCCTCATTGTTCTGTGTAATTGTCATCCATGGCTACTCATCAAGATGTGCCCTGCCATCATAAAGCTACAGCAGGATGTCATCTGACTTGAGGGCAAGCTATATGATACATTTATCATGTTACTGAAATGGGTAGCAGGCTAATTAGGACTCCCAGCTGTAGGCAAAGATGGGGAGATGGAAGAAACACAGGCATTATTTGAGATGTATTCATTTATTCAAGGTATGGGTGATAATATTCTCAGGTTCTCTATATGTTAACTGATAGGGATGTGCAAGAAGGACGATGGTAGAACCTGTTGTTCATAGTTTTTATCATTACCAGTAACTGCAGCATAAACCTTCCTCCATAAACGTATCGGATCACTTAATAGTTATAGGCGTACCATAGTCTAAAATAATTCAAGTGAGCAGATTATGCTGTCACTTGGCTAGCAATGAGGTCTTTTTGTATTTACATTCTAATATAGGTGGTAGAGTTGTGTAGAGAGCGGTAGCAAAAGAGTCTTAGGATTGGGAGATGTATGATAGGTTGAAATAATTTGAGATTTGAATTCTTTTTGAGCTGTGGGATTTACAATATTACAGCCGCCATAGTACTGATTATTAACTCTTTATCAAAATGTGTTTGTTGTTGTGTTGTATTACTTTGGAAATATTCAAGTTCTGTTAATAGACTAACAGTGGACTTTCCCATTTGCAGAATATATTGAATGACCAACAGAGGGAGTGCTGCAGAAGAAACTTTTTCGGAGTTACTGACAACCCAAAACAAAAGTTCAGCAGCTTTCGGCTTGATTTACCAATTTACATGGTGAGTCAAACTCTCAATTTATCATTTTGCTTTTCCTTAATGAAGTTCATAGCATCTGACGGCTCTCAGCACCTTTTAGTGTGGTCCTCTGCATGAATATTATTTGTCAAGACTGAAGCAATATGGTTGAAGCTACGGGCATCATGATAGCTTATCAAAGATGTTGACTGTCAGCAAGGCTGACAATCCTACTTTAGATACTCGCGCTAGCAAGATGTCATCAGAGGAAATTGGTGTGTTTGAGGCTAGAATGAGGTGTCTTATTTTAGAACAATTGCCTTAGTTTCACATGGGGGGAAGCTATTTTAACCTTCCTCCCTCAACTCTTTATATGGGACGCTTATAGTCGAGAAGGATTGTCTTTAGTATAGTCTGTATTCTTGTACCTCTGCTACCCTTTTCAAAAGGGGAGCTCAATGCTTTCAATGTTGCAGAGTCTTTTCCCATTACACATTCCACTTGCCTTGCAGTCATAATTACAGATAGTTACCTAGTGCGGAATTGCTAATGCCTCATTGTTCTGTGTAATTGTCATCCATGGCTACTCATCAAGATGTGCCCTGACATCATAAAGCTACAGCAGGATGTCATCTGACTTGAGGGCAAGCTATATGATACATTTATCATGTTACTGAAATGGGTAGCAGGCTAATTAGGACTCCCAGCTGTAGGCAAAGATGGGGAGATGGAAGAAACACAGGCATTATTTGAGATGTATTCATTTATTCAAGGTATGGGTGATAATCTTCTCAGGTTCTCTATATGTTAACTGATAGGGATGTGCAAGAAGGACGATGGTAGAACCTGTTGTTCATAGTTTTTATCATTACCAGTAACTGCAGCATAAACCTTCCTCCATAAACGTATCGGATCACTTAATAGTTATAGGCGTACCATAGTCTAAAATAATTCAAGTGAGCAGATTATGCTGTCACTTGGCTAGCAATGAGGTCTTTTTGTATTTACATTCTAATATAGGTGGTAGAGTTGTGTAGAGAGTGGTAGCAAAAGAGTCTTAGGATTGGGAGATGTATGATAGGTTGAAATAATTTGAGATTTGAATTCTTTTTGAGCTGTGGGATTTTACAATATTACAGCCGCCATAGTACTGATTATTAACTCTTTATCAAAATGTGTTTGTTGTTGTATTGTATTACTTTGAAAATATTCAAATTCTGTTAATAGACTAACAGTGGACTTTCCCATTTGCAGAATATATTGAATGACCAGTAGAGGGAGTGCTTCAGAAGAAACTTTCTCGGAGTTGCTGACAACCCAAAAAAAAAGTTCAGCAACTTTCGGCTTGATTTACTAATTACATGGTAAGTCAAACTCTCAATTTATCATTTTGCTTTTCCTTAATGAAGTTCATAGCATCTGACGGCTCTCAGCACCTTTTAGTATGGTCTTCTGCATGAATATTATTTGTCAAGACTGAAGCAATATGGTTGAAGCTACGGGCATCATGATAGCTTATCAAAGATGTTGACTGTCTGCAAGGCTGACAATCCTACTTTAGATACTTGTGCTAGCAAGATGTCATCAGAGGAAATTGGTGTGTTTGAGGCTGCAATGAGGTGTCTTATTTTAGAACAATTGCCTTAGTTTCACATGGAGGGAAGCTATTTTAAACTTCCTCCCTCAACTCCTTATATGGGACGCTTATAGTCGAGAAGGATTGCCTTTAGTATATTCTGTATTCTTGTACCTCTGCCACCCTTTTCAAAAGGGGAGCTCAATGCTTTCAATGTTGCAGAGTCTTTTCCCATTACACATTCCACTTGCCTTGCAGTCATAATTACAGATAGTTACCTAGTGCGGAATTGCTAATGCCTCATTGTTCTGTGTAATTGTCATCCATGGCTACTCATCAAGATGTGCCCTGACATCATAAAGCTACAGCAGGATGTCATCTGACTTGAGGGCAAGCTATATGATACATTTATCATGTTACTGAAATGGGTAGCAGGCTAATTAGGACTCCCAGCTGTAGGCAAAGATGGGGAGATGGAAGAAACACAGGCATTATTTGAGATGTATTCATTTATTCAAGGTATGGGTGATAATATTCTCAGGTTCTCTATATGTTAACTGATAGGGATGTGCAAGAAGGACGATGGTAGAACCTGTTGTTCATAGTTTTTATCATTACCAGTAACTGCAGCATAAACCTTCCTCCATAAACGTATCGGATCACTTAATAGTTATAGGCGTACCATAGTCTAAAATAATTCAAGTGAGCAGATTATGCTGTCACTTGGCTAGCAATGAGGTCTTTTTGTATTTACATTCTAATATAGGTGGTAGAGTTGTGTAGAGAGCGGTAGCAAAAGAGTCTTAGGATTGGGAGATGTATGATAGGTTGAAATAATTTCAGATTTGAATTCTTTTTGAGCTGTGGGATTTACAATATTACAGCCGCCATAGTACTGATTATTAACTCTTTATCAAAATGTGTTTGTTGTTGTGTTGTATTACTTTGGAAATATTCAAGTTCTGTTAATAGACTAACAGTGGACTTTCCCATTTGCAGAATATATTGAATGACCAACAGAGGGAGTGCTGCAGAAGAAACTTTTTCGGAGTTGCTGACAATCCAAAAAAAAAGTTCAGCAGCTTTCGGCTTGATTTACCAATTTACTTGGTGAGTCGAACTCTCAATTTATCATTTTGCTTTTCCTTAATGAAGTTCATAGCATCTGACGGCTCTCAGCACCTTTTAGTGTGGTCCTCTGCATGAATATTATTTGTCAAGACTGAAGCAATATGGTTGAAGCTACGGGCATCATGATAGCTTATCAAAGATGTTGACTGTCAGCAAGGCTGACAATCCTACTTTAGATACTCGCGCTAGCAAGATGTCATCAGAGGAAATTGGTGTGTTTGAGGCTGGAATGAGGTGTCTTATTTTAGAACAATTGCCTTAGTTTCACATGGGGGGAAGCTATTTTAACCTTCCTCCCTCAACTCTTTATATGGGACGCTTATAGTCGAGAAGGATTGTCTTTAGTATAGTCTGTATTCTTGTACCTCTGCCACCCTTTTTAAAAGGGGAGCTCAATGCTTTCAATGTTGCAGAGTCTTTTCCCATTACACATTCCACTTGCCTTGCAGTCCTAATTACAGATAGTTACCTAGTGCAGAATTGCTAATGCCTCATTGTTCTGTGTAATTGTCATCCATGGCTACTCATCAAGATGTGCCCTGACATCATAAAGCTACAGCAGGATGTCATCTGACTTGAGGGCAAGCTATATGATACATTTATCATGTTACTGAAATGGGTAGCAGGCTAATCAGGACTCCCAGCTGTAGGCAAAGATGGGGAGATGGAAGAAACACAGGCATTATTTGAGATGTATTCATTTATTCAAGGTATGGGTGATAATATTCTCAGGTTCTCTATATGTTAACTGATAGGGATGTGCAAGAAGGACGATGGTAGAACCTGTTGTTCATAGTTTTTATCATTACCAGTAACTGCAGCATAAACCTTCCTCCATAAACGTATCGGATCACTTAATAGTTATAGGCGTACCATAGTCTAAAATAATTCAAGTGAGCAGATTATGCTGTCACTTGGCTAGCAATGAGGTCTTTTTGTATTTACATTCTAATATAGGTGGTAGAGTTGTGTAGAGAGCGGTAGCAAAAGAGTCTTAGGATTGGGAGATGTATGATAGGTTGAAATAATTTGAGATTTGAATTCTTTTTGAGCTGTGGGATTTTACAATATTACAGCCGCCATAGTACTGATTATTAACTCTTTATCAAAATGTGTTTGTTGTTGTATTGTATTACTTTGGAAATATTCAAATTCTGTTAATAGACTAACAGTGGACTTTCCCATTTGCAGAATATATTGAATGACCAGTAGAGGGAGTGCTTCAGAAGAAACTTTCTCGGAGTTGCTGACAACCCAAAAAAAAAGTTCAGCAACTTTCGGCTTGATTTACTAATTACATGGTAAGTCAAACTCTCAATTTATCATTTTGCTTTTCCTTAATGAAGTTCATAGCATCTGACGGCTCTCAGCACCTTTTAGTGTGGTCTTCTGCATGAATATTATTTGTCAAGACTGAAGCAATATGGTTGAAGCTACGGGCATCATGATAGCTTATCAAAGATGTTGACTGTCTGCAAGGCTGACAATCCTACTTTAGATACTTGTGCTAGCAAGATATCATCAGAGGAAATTGGTGTGTTTGAGGCTGCAATGAGGTGTCTTATTTTAGAACAATTGCCTTAGTTTCACATGGAGGGAAGCTATTTTAAACTTCCTCCCTCAACTCCTTATATGGGACGCTTATAGTCGAGAAGGATTGTCTTTAGTATATTCTGTATTCTTGTACCTCTGCCACCCTTTTCAAAAGGGGAGCTCAATGCTTTCAATGTTGCAGAGTCTTTTCCCATTACACATTCCACTTGCCTTGCAGTCATAATTACAGATAGTTACCTAGTGCGGAATTGCTAATGCCTCATTGTTCTGTGTAATTGTCATCCATGGCTACTCATCAAGATGTGCCCTGACATCATAAAGCTACAGCAGGATGTCATCTGACTTGAGGGCAAGCTATATGATACATTTATCATGTTACTGAAATGGGTAGCAGGCTAATTAGGACTCCCAGCTGTATGCAAAGATGGGGAGATGGAAGAAACACAGGCATTATTTGAGATGTATTCATTTATTCAAGGTATGGGTGATAATATTCTCAGGTTCTCTATATGTTAACTGATAGGGATGTGCAAGAAGGACGATGGTAGAACCTGTTGTTCATAGTTTTTATCATTACCAGTAACTGCAGCATAAACCTTCCTCCATAAACGTATCGGATCACTTAATAGTTATAGGCGTACCATAGTCTAAAATAATTCAAGTGAGCAGATTATGCTGTCACTTGGCTAGCAATGAGGTCTTTTTGTATTTACATTCTAATATAGGTGGTAGAGTTGTGTAGAGAGCGGTAGCAAAAGAGTCTTAGGATTGGGAGATGTATGATAGGTTGAAATAATTTGAGATTTGAATTCTTTTTGAGCTGTGGGATTTTACAATATTACAGCCGCCATAGTACTGATTATTAACTCTTTATCAAAATGTGTTTGTTGTTGTATTGTATTACTTTGGAAATATTCAAATTCTGTTAATAGACTAACAGTGGACTTTCCCATTTGCAGAATATATTGAATGACCAGTAGAGGGAGTGCTTCAGAAGAAACTTTCTCGGAGTTGCTGACAACCCAAAAAAAAAGTTCAGCAACTTTCGGCTTGATTTACTAATTACATGGTAAGTCAAACTCTCAATTTATCATTTTGCTTTTCCTTAATGAAGTTCATAGCATCTGACGGCTCTCAGCACCTTTTAGTGTGGTCTTCTGCATGAATATTATTTGTCAAGACTGAAGCAATATGGTTGAAGCTACGGGCATCATGATAGCTTATCAAAGATGTTGACTGTCTGCAAGGCTGACAATCCTACTTTAGATACTTGTGCTAGCAAGATGTCATCAGAGGAAATTGGTGTGTTTGAGGCTGCAATGAGGTGTCTTATTTTAGAACAATTGCCTTAGTTTCACATGGAGGGAAGCTATTTTAAACTTCCTCCCTCAACTCCTTATATGGGACGCTTATAGTCGAGAAGGATTGTCTTTAGTATATTCTGTATTCTTGTACCTCTGCCACCCTTTTCAAAAGGGGAGCTCAATGCTTTCAATGTTGCAGAGTCTTTTCCCATTACACATTCCACTTGCCTTGCAGTCATAATTACAGATAGTTACCTAGTGCGGAATTGCTAATGCCTCATTGTTCTGTGTAATTGTCATCCATGGCTACTCATCAAGATGTGCCCTGACATCATAAAGCTACAGCAGGATGTCATCTGACTTGAGGGCAAGCTATATGATACATTTATCATGTTACTGAAATGGGTAGCAGGCTAATTAGGACTCCCAGCTGTAGGCAAAGATGGGGAGATGGAAGAAACACAGGCATTATTTGAGATGTATTCATTTATTCAAGGTATGGGTGATAATATTCTCAGGTTCTCTATATGTTAACTGATAGGGATGTGCAAGAAGGACGATGGTAGAACCTGTTGTTCATAGTTTTTATCATTACCAGTAACTGCAGCATAAACCTTCCTCCATAAACGTATCGGATCACTTAATAGTTATAGGCGTACCATAGTCTAAAATAATTCAAGTGAGCAGATTATGCTCTCACTTGGCTAGCAATGAGGTCTTTTTGTATTTACATTCTAATATAGGTGGTAGAGTTGTGTAGAGAGCGGTAGCAAAAGAGTCTTAGGATTGGGAGATGTATGATAGGTTGAAATAATTTGAGATTTGAATTCTTTTTGAGCTGTGGGATTTTACAATATTACAGCCGCCATAGTACTGATTATTAACTCTTTATCAAAATGTGTTTGTTGTTGTATTGTATTACTTTGGAAATATTCAAATTCTGTTAATAGACTAACAGTGGACTTTCCCATTTGCAGAATATATTGAATGACCAGTAGAGGGAGTGCTTCAGAAGAAACTTTCTCGGAGTTGCTGACAACCCAAAAAAAAAGTTCAGCAACTTTCGGCTTGATTTACTAATTACATGGTAAGTCAAACTCTCAATTTATCATTTTGCTTTTCCTTAATGAAGTTCATAGCATCTGACGGCTCTCAGCACCTTTTAGTGTGGTCTTCTGCATGAATATTATTTGTCAAGACTGAAGCAATATGGTTGAAGCTACGGGCATCATGATAGCTTATCAAAGATGTTGACTGTCTGCAAGGCTGACAATCCTACTTTAGATACTTGTGCTAGCAAGATGTCATCAGAGGAAATTGGTGTGTATGAGGCTGCAATGAGGTGTCTTATTTTAGAACAATTGCCTTAGTTTCACATGGAGGGAAGCTATTTTAAACTTCCTCCCTCAACTCCTTATATGGGACGCTTATAGTCGAGAAGGATTGTCTTTAGTATATTCTGTATTCTTGTACCTCTGCCACCCTTTTCAAAAGGGGAGCTCAATGCTTTCAATGTTGCAGAGTCTTTTCCCATTACACATTCCACTTGCCTTGCAGTCATAATTACAGATAGTTACCTAGTGCGGAATTGCTAATGCCTCATTGTTCTGTGTAATTGTCATCCATGGCTACTCATCAAGATGTGCCCTGACATCATAAAGCTACAGCAGGATGTCATCTGACTTGAGGGCAAGCTATATGATACATTTATCATGTTACTGAAATGGGTAGCAGGCTAATTAGGACTCCCAGCTGTAGGCAAAGATGGGGAGATGGAAGAAACACAGGCATTATTTGAGATGTATTCATTTATTCAAGGTATGGGTGATAATATTCTCAGGTTCTCTATATGTTAACTGATAGGGATGTGCAAGAAGGACGATGGTAGAACCTGTTGTTCATAGTTTTTATCATTACCAGTAACTGCAGCATAAACCTTCCTCCATAAACGTATCGGATCACTTAATAGTTATAGGCGTACCATAGTCTAAAATAATTCAAGTGAGCAGATTATGCTGTCACTTGGCTAGCAATGAGGTCTTTTTGTATTTACATTCTAATATAGGTGGTAGAGTTGTGTAGAGAGCGGTAGCAAAAGAGTCTTAGGATTGGGAGATGTATGATAGGTTGAAATAATTTGAGATTTGAATTCTTTTTGAGCTGTGGGATTTTACAATATTACAGCCGCCATAGTACTGATTATTAACTCTTTATCAAAATGTGTTTGTTGTTGTATTGTATTACTTTGAAAATATTCAAATTCTGTTAATAGACTAACAATGGACTTTCCCATTTGCAGAATATATTGAATGACCAGTAGAGGGAGTGCTTCAGAAGAAACTTTCTCGGAGTTGCTGACAACCCAAAAAAAAAGTTCAGCAACTTTCGGCTTGATTTACTAATTACATGGTAAGTCAAACTCTCAATTTATCATTTTGCTTTTCCTTAATGAAGTTCATAGCATCTGACGGCTCTCAGCACCTTTTAGTGTGGTCTTCTGCATGAATATTATTTGTCAAGACTGAAGCAATATGGTTGAAGCTACGGGCATCATGATAGCTTATCAAAGATGTTGACTGTCTGCAAGGCTGACAATCCTACTTTAGATACTTGTGCTAGCAAGATGTCATCAGAGGAAATTGGTGTGTTTGAGGCTGCAATGAGGTGTCTTATTTTAGAACAATTGCCTTAGTTTCACATGGAGGGAAGCTATTTTAAACTTCCTCCCTCAACTCCTTATATGGGACGCTTATAGTCGAGAAGGATTGTCTTTAGTATATTCTGTATTCTTGTACCTCTGCCACCCTTTTCAAAAGGGGAGCTCAATGCTTTCAATGTTGCAGAGTCTTTTCCCATTACACATTCCACTTGCCTTGCAGTCATAATTACAGATAGTTACCTAGTGCGGAATTGCTAATGCCTCATTGTTCTGTGTAATTGTCATCCATGGCTACTCATCATGATGTGCCCTGACATCATAAAGCTACAGCAGGATGTCATCTGACTTGAGGGCAAGCTATATGATACATTTATCATGTTACTGAAATGGGTAGCAGGCTAATTAGGACTCCCAGCTGTAGGCAAAGATGGGGAGATGGAAGAAACACAGGCATTATTTGAGATGTATTCATTTATTCAAGGTATGGGTGATAATATTCTCAGGTTCTCTATATGTTAACTGATAGGGATGTGCAAGAAGGACGATGGTAGAACCTGTTGTTCATAGTTTTTATCATTACCAGTAACTGCAGCATAAACCTTCCTCCATAAACGTATCGGATCACTTAATAGTTATAGGCGTACCATAGTCTAAAATAATTCAAGTGAGCAGATTATGCTCTCACTTGGCTAGCAATGAGGTCTTTTTGTATTTACATTCTAATATAGGTGGTAGAGTTGTGTAGAGAGCGGTAGCAAAAGAGTCTTAGGATTGGGAGATGTATGATAGGTTGAAATAATTTGAGATTTGAATTCTTTTTGAGCTGTGGGATTTTACAATATTACAGCCGCCATAGTACTGATTATTAACTCTTTATCAAAATGTGTTTGTTGTTGTATTGTATTACTTTGGAAATATTCAAATTCTGTTAATAGACTAACAGTGGACTTTCCCATTTGCAGAATATATTGAATGACCAGTAGAGGGAGTGCTTCAGAAGAAACTTTCTCGGAGTTGCTGACAACCCAAAAAAAAAGTTCAGCAACTTTCGGCTTGATTTACTAATTACATGGTAAGTCAAACTCTCAATTTATCATTTTGCTTTTCCTTAATGAAGTTCATAGCATCTGACGGCTCTCAGCACCTTTTAGTGTGGTCTTCTGCATGAATATTATTTGTCAAGACTGAAGCAATATGGTTGAAGCTACGGGCATCATGATAGCTTATCAAAGATGTTGACTGTCTGCAAGGCTGACAATCCTACTTTAGATACTTGTGCTAGCAAGATGTCATCAGAGGAAATTGGTGTGTATGAGGCTGCAATGAGGTGTCTTATTTTAGAACAATTGCCTTAGTTTCACATGGAGGGAAGCTATTTTAAACTTCCTCCCTCAACTCCTTATATGGGACGCTTATAGTCGAGAAGGATTGTCTTTAGTATATTCTGTATTCTTGTACCTCTGCCACCCTTTTCAAAAGGGGAGCTCAATGCTTTCAATGTTGCAGAGTCTTTTCCCATTACACATTCCACTTGCCTTGCAGTCATAATTACAGATAGTTACCTAGTGCGGAATTGCTAATGCCTCATTGTTCTGTGTAATTGTCATCCATGGCTACTCATCAAGATGTGCCCTGACATCATAAAGCTACAGCAGGATGTCATCTGACTTGAGGGCAAGCTATATGATACATTTATCATGTTACTGAAATGGGTAGCAGGCTAATTAGGACTCCCAGCTGTATGCAAAGATGGGGAGATGGAAGAAACACAGGCATTATTTGAGATGTATTCATTTATTCAAGGTATGGGTGATAATATTCTCAGGTTCTCTATATGTTAACTGATAGGGATGTGCAAGAAGGACGATGGTAGAACCTGTTGTTCATAGTTTTTATCATTACCAGTAACTGCAGCATAAACCTTCCTCCATAAACGTATCGGATCACTTAATAGTTATAGGCGTACCATAGTCTAAAATAATTCAAGTGAGCAGATTATGCTGTCACTTGGCTAGCAATGAGGTCTTTTTGTATTTACATTCTAATATAGGTGGTAGAGTTGTGTAGAGAGCGGTAGCAAAAGAGTCTTAGGATTGGGAGATGTATGATAGGTTGAAATAATTTGAGATTTGAATTCTTTTTGAGCTGTGGGATTTTACAATATTACAGCCGCCATAGTACTGATTATTAACTCTTTATCAAAATGTGTTTGTTGTTGTATTGTATTACTTTGGAAATATTCAAATTCTGTTAATAGACTAACAGTGGACTTTCCCATTTGCAGAATATATTGAATGACCAGTAGAGGGAGTGCTTCAGAAGAAACTTTCTCGGAGTTGCTGACAACCCAAAAAAAAAGTTCAGCAACTTTCGGCTTGATTTACTAATTACATGGTAAGTCAAACTCTCAATTTATCATTTTGCTTTTCCTTAATGAAGTTCATAGCATCTGACGGCTCTCAGCACCTTTTAGTGTGGTCTTCTGCATGAATATTATTTGTCAAGACTGAAGCAATATGGTTGAAGCTACGGGCATCATGATAGCTTATCAAAGATGTTGACTGTCTGCAAGGCTGACAATCCTACTTTAGATACTTGTGCTAGCAAGATGTCATCAGAGGAAATTGGTGTGTTTGAGGCTGCAATGAGGTGTCTTATTTTAGAACAATTGCCTTAGTTTCACATGGAGGGAAGCTATTTTAAACTTCCTCCCTCAACTCCTTATATGGGACGCTTATAGTCGAGAAGGATTGTCTTTAGTATATTCTGTATTCTTGTACCTCTGCCACCCTTTTCAAAAGGGGAGCTCAATGCTTTCAATGTTGCAGAGTCTTTTCCCATTACACATTCCACTTGCCTTGCAGTCATAATTACAGATAGTTACCTAGTGCGGAATTGCTAATGCCTCATTGTTCTGTGTAATTGTCATCCATGGCTACTCATCAAGATGTGCCCTGACATCATAAAGCTACAGCAGGATGTCATCTGACTTGAGGGCAAGCTATATGATACATTTATCATGTTACTGAAATGGGTAGCAGGCTAATTAGGACTCCCAGCTGTAGGCAAAGATGGGGAGATGGAAGAAACACAGGCATTATTTGAGATGTATTCATTTATTCAAGGTATGGGTGATAATATTCTCAGGTTCTCTATATGTTAACTGATAGGGATGTGCAAGAAGGACGATGGTAGAACCTGTTGTTCATAGTTTTTATCATTACCAGTAACTGCAGCATAAACCTTCCTCCATAAACGTATCGGATCACTTAATAGTTATAGGCGTACCATAGTCTAAAATAATTCAAGTGAGCAGATTATGCTCTCACTTGGCTAGCAATGAGGTCTTTTTGTATTTACATTCTAATATAGGTGGTAGAGTTGTGTAGAGAGCGGTAGCAAAAGAGTCTTAGGATTGGGAGATGTATGATAGGTTGAAATAATTTGAGATTTGAATTCTTTTTGAGCTGTGGGATTTTACAATATTACAGCCGCCATAGTACTGATTATTAACTCTTTATCAAAATGTGTTTGTTGTTGTATTGTATTACTTTGGAAATATTCAAATTCTGTTAATAGACTAACAGTGGACTTTCCCATTTGCAGAATATATTGAATGACCAGTAGAGGGAGTGCTTCAGAAGAAACTTTCTCGGAGTTGCTGACAACCCAAAAAAAAAGTTCAGCAACTTTCGGCTTGATTTACTAATTACATGGTAAGTCAAACTCTCAATTTATCATTTTGCTTTTCCTTAATGAAGTTCATAGCATCTGACGGCTCTCAGCACCTTTTAGTGTGGTCTTCTGCATGAATATTATTTGTCAAGACTGAAGCAATATGGTTGAAGCTACGGGCATCATGATAGCTTATCAAAGATGTTGACTGTCTGCAAGGCTGACAATCCTACTTTAGATACTTGTGCTAGCAAGATGTCATCAGAGGAAATTGGTGTGTATGAGGCTGCAATGAGGTGTCTTATTTTAGAACAATTGCCTTAGTTTCACATGGAGGGAAGCTATTTTAAACTTCCTCCCTCAACTCCTTATATGGGACGCTTATAGTCGAGAAGGATTGTCTTTAGTATATTCTGTATTCTTGTACCTCTGCCACCCTTTTCAAAAGGGGAGCTCAATGCTTTCAATGTTGCAGAGTCTTTTCCCATTACACATTCCACTTGCCTTGCAGTCATAATTACAGATAGTTACCTAGTGCGGAATTGCTAATGCCTCATTGTTCTGTGTAATTGTCATCCATGGCTACTCATCAAGATGTGCCCTGACATCATAAAGCTACAGCAGGATGTCATCTGACTTGAGGGCAAGCTATATGATACATTTATCATGTTACTGAAATGGGTAGCAGGCTAATTAGGACTCCCAGCTGTAGGCAAAGATGGGGAGATGGAAGAAACACAGGCATTATTTGAGATGTATTCATTTATTCAAGGTATGGGTGATAATATTCTCAGGTTCTCTATATGTTAACTGATAGGGATGTGCAAGAAGGACGATGGTAGAACCTGTTGTTCATAGTTTTTATCATTACCAGTAACTGCAGCATAAACCTTCCTCCATAAACGTATCGGATCACTTAATAGTTATAGGCGTACCATAGTCTAAAATAATTCAAGTGAGCAGATTATGCTGTCACTTGGCTAGCAATGAGGTCTTTTTGTATTTACATTCTAATATAGGTGGTAGAGTTGTGTAGAGAGCGGTAGCAAAAGAGTCTTAGGATTGGGAGATGTATGATAGGTTGAAATAATTTGAGATTTGAATTCTTTTTGAGCTGTGGGATTTTACAATATTACAGCCGCCATAGTACTGATTATTAACTCTTTATCAAAATGTGTTTGTTGTTGTATTGTATTACTTTGAAAATATTCAAATTCTGTTAATAGACTAACAATGGACTTTCCCATTTGCAGAATATATTGAATGACCAGTAGAGGGAGTGCTTCAGAAGAAACTTTCTCGGAGTTGCTGACAACCCAAAAAAAAAGTTCAGCAACTTTCGGCTTGATTTACTAATTACATGGTAAGTCAAACTCTCAATTTATCATTTTGCTTTTCCTTAATGAAGTTCATAGCATCTGACGGCTCTCAGCACCTTTTAGTGTGGTCTTCTGCATGAATATTATTTGTCAAGACTGAAGCAATATGGTTGAAGCTACGGGCATCATGATAGCTTATCAAAGATGTTGACTGTCTGCAAGGCTGACAATCCTACTTTAGATACTTGTGCTAGCAAGATGTCATCAGAGGAAATTGGTGTGTTTGAGGCTGCAATGAGGTGTCTTATTTTAGAACAATTGCCTTAGTTTCACATGGAGGGAAGCTATTTTAAACTTCCTCCCTCAACTCCTTATATGGGACGCTTATAGTCGAGAAGGATTGTCTTTAGTATATTCTGTATTCTTGTACCTCTGCCACCCTTTTCAAAAGGGGAGCTCAATGCTTTCAATGTTGCAGAGTCTTTTCCCATTACACATTCCACTTGCCTTGCAGTCATAATTACAGATAGTTACCTAGTGCGGAATTGCTAATGCCTCATTGTTCTGTGTAATTGTCATCCATGGCTACTCATCATGATGTGCCCTGACATCATAAAGCTACAGCAGGATGTCATCTGACTTGAGGGCAAGCTATATGATACATTTATCATGTTACTGAAATGGGTAGCAGGCTAATTAGGACTCCCAGCTGTAGGCAAAGATGGGGAGATGGAAGAAACACAGGCATTATTTGAGATGTATTCATTTATTCAAGGTATGGGTGATAATATTCTCAGGTTCTCTATATGTTAACTGATAGGGATGTGCAAGAAGGACGATGGTAGAACCTGTTGTTCATAGTTTTTATCATTACCAGTAACTGCAGCATAAACCTTCCTCCATAAACGTATCGGATCACTTAATAGTTATAGGCGTACCATAGTCTAAAATAATTCAAGTGAGCAGATTATGCTCTCACTTGGCTAGCAATGAGGTCTTTTTGTATTTACATTCTAATATAGGTGGTAGAGTTGTGTAGAGAGCGGTAGCAAAAGAGTCTTAGGATTGGGAGATGTATGATAGGTTGAAATAATTTGAGATTTGAATTCTTTTTGAGCTGTGGGATTTTACAATATTACAGCCGCCATAGTACTGATTATTAACTCTTTATCAAAATGTGTTTGTTGTTGTATTGTATTACTTTGGAAATATTCAAATTCTGTTAATAGACTAACAGTGGACTTTCCCATTTGCAGAATATATTGAATGACCAGTAGAGGGAGTGCTTCAGAAGAAACTTTCTCGGAGTTGCTGACAACCCAAAAAAAAAGTTCAGCAACTTTCGGCTTGATTTACTAATTACATGGTAAGTCAAACTCTCAATTTATCATTTTGCTTTTCCTTAATGAAGTTCATAGCATCTGACGGCTCTCAGCACCTTTTAGTGTGGTCTTCTGCATGAATATTATTTGTCAAGACTGAAGCAATATGGTTGAAGCTACGGGCATCATGATAGCTTATCAAAGATGTTGACTGTCTGCAAGGCTGACAATCCTACTTTAGATACTTGTGCTAGCAAGATGTCATCAGAGGAAATTGGTGTGTATGAGGCTGCAATGAGGTGTCTTATTTTAGAACAATTGCCTTAGTTTCACATGGAGGGAAGCTATTTTAAACTTCCTCCCTCAACTCCTTATATGGGACGCTTATAGTCGAGAAGGATTGTCTTTAGTATATTCTGTATTCTTGTACCTCTGCCACCCTTTTCAAAAGGGGAGCTCAATGCTTTCAATGTTGCAGAGTCTTTTCCCATTACACATTCCACTTGCCTTGCAGTCATAATTACAGATAGTTACCTAGTGCGGAATTGCTAATGCCTCATTGTTCTGTGTAATTGTCATCCATGGCTACTCATCAAGATGTGCCCTGACATCATAAAGCTACAGCAGGATGTCATCTGACTTGAGGGCAAGCTATATGATACATTTATCATGTTACTGAAATGGGTAGCAGGCTAATTAGGACTCCCAGCTGTAGGCAAAGATGGGGAGATGGAAGAAACACAGGCATTATTTGAGATGTATTCATTTATTCAAGGTATGGGTGATAATATTCTCAGGTTCTCTATATGTTAACTGATAGGGATGTACAAGAAGGACGATGGTAGAACCTGTTGTTCATAGTTTTTATCATTACCAGTAACTGCAGCATAAACCTTCCTCCATAAACGTATCGGATCACTTAATAGTTATAGGCGTACCATAGTCTAAAATAATTCAAGTGAGCAGATTATGCTCTCACTTGGCTAGCAATGAGGTCTTTTTGTATTTACATTCTAATATAGGTGGTAGAGTTGTGTAGAGAGCGGTAGCAAAAGAGTCTTAGGATTGGGAGATGTATGATAGGTTGAAATAATTTGAGATTTGAATTCTTTTTGAGCTGTGGGATTTTACAATATTACAGCCGCCATAGTACTGATTATTAACTCTTTATCAAAATGTGTTTGTTGTTGTATTGTATTACTTTGGAAATATTCAAATTCTGTTAATAGACTAACAGTGGACTTTCCCATTTGCAGAATATATTGAATGACCAGTAGAGGGAGTGCTTCAGAAGAAACTTTCTCGGAGTTGCTGACAACCCAAAAAAAAAGTTCAGCAACTTTCGGCTTGATTTACTAATTACATGGTAAGTCAAACTCTCAATTTATCATTTTGCTTTTCCTTAATGAAGTTCATAGCATCTGACGGCTCTCAGCACCTTTTAGTGTGGTCTTCTGCATGAATATTATTTGTCAAGACTGAAGCAATATGGTTGAAGCTACGGGCATCATGATAGCTTATCAAAGATGTTGACTGTCTGCAAGGCTGACAATCCTACTTTAGATACTTGTGCTAGCAAGATGTCATCAGAGGAAATTGGTGTGTATGAGGCTGCAATGAGGTGTCTTATTTTAGAACAATTGCCTTAGTTTCACATGGAGGGAAGCTATTTTAAACTTCCTCCCTCAACTCCTTATATGGGACGCTTATAGTCGAGAAGGATTGTCTTTAGTATATTCTGTATTCTTGTACCTCTGCCACCCTTTTCAAAAGGGGAGCTCAATGCTTTCAATGTTGCAGAGTCTTTTCCCATTACACATTCCACTTGCCTTGCAGTCATAATTACAGATAGTTACCTAGTGCGGAATTGCTAATGCCTCATTGTTCTGTGTAATTGTCATCCATGGCTACTCATCAAGATGTGCCCTGACATCATAAAGCTACAGCAGGATGTCATCTGACTTGAGGGCAAGCTATATGATACATTTATCATGTTACTGAAATGGGTAGCAGGCTAATTAGGACTCCCAGCTGTAGGCAAAGATGGGGAGATGGAAGAAACACAGGCATTATTTGAGATGTATTCATTTATTCAAGGTATGGGTGATAATATTCTCAGGTTCTCTATATGTTAACTGATAGGGATGTGCAAGAAGGACGATGGTAGAACCTGTTGTTCATAGTTTTTATCATTACCAGTAACTGCAGCATAAACCTTCCTCCATAAACGTATCGGATCACTTAATAGTTATAGGCGTACCATAGTCTAAAATAATTCAAGTGAGCAGATTATGCTGTCACTTGGCTAGCAATGAGGTCTTTTTGTATTTACATTCTAATATAGGTGGTAGAGTTGTGTAGAGAGCGGTAGCAAAAGAGTCTTAGGATTGGGAGATGTATGATAGGTTGAAATAATTTGAGATTTGAATTCTTTTTGAGCTGTGGGATTTTACAATATTACAGCCGCCATAGTACTGATTATTAACTCTTTATCAAAATGTGTTTGTTGTTGTATTGTATTACTTTGAAAATATTCAAATTCTGTTAATAGACTAACAGTGGACTTTCCCATTTGCAGAATATATTGAATGACCAGTAGAGGGAGTGCTTCAGAAGAAACTTTCTCGGAGTTGCTGACAACCCAAAAAAAAAGTTCAGCAACTTTCGGCTTGATTTACTAATTACATGGTAAGTCAAACTCTCAATTTATCATTTTGCTTTTCCTTAATGAAGTTCATAGCATCTGACGGCTCTCAGCACCTTTTAGTATGGTCTTCTGCATGAATATTATTTGTCAAGACTGAAGCAATATGGTTGAAGCTACGGGCATCATGATAGCTTATCAAAGATGTTGACTGTCTGCAAGGCTGACAATCCTACTTTAGATACTTGTGCTAGCAAGATGTCATCAGAGGAAATTGGTGTGTTTGAGGCTGCAATGAGGTGTCTTATTTTAGAACAATTGCCTTAGTTTCACATGGAGGGAAGCTATTTTAAACTTCCTCCCTCAACTCCTTATATGGGACGCTTATAGTCGAGAAGGATTGTCTTTAGTATAGTCTGTATTCTTGTACTTCTGCCACCCTTTTCAAAAGGGGAGCTCAATGCTTTCAATGTTGCAGAGTCTTTTCCCATTACACATTCCACTTGCCTTGCAGTCCTAATTACAGATAGTTACCTAGTGCAGAATTGCTAATGCCTCATTGTTCTGTGTAATTGTCATCCATGGCTACTCATCAAGATGTGCCTTGACATCATAAAGCTACAGCAGGATGTCATCTGACTTGAGGGCAAGCTATATGATACATTTATCATGTTACTGAAATGGGTAGCAGGCTAATCAGGACTCCCAGCTGTAGGCAAAGATGGGGAGATGGAAGAAACACAGGCATTATTTGAGATGTATTCATTTATTCAAGGTATGGGTGATAATATTCTCAGGTTCTCTATATGTTAACTGATAGGGATGTGCAAGAAGGACGATGGTAGAACCTGTTGTTCATAGTTTTTATCATTACCAGTAACTGCAGCATAAACCTTCCTCCATAAACGTATCGGATCACTTAATAGTTATAGGCGTACCATAGTCTAAAATAATTCAAGTGAGCAGATTATGCTGTCACTTGGCTAGCAATGAGGTCTTTTTGTATTTACATTCTAATATAGGTGGTAGAGTTGTGTAGAGAGCGGTAGCAAAAGAGTCTTAGGATTGGGAGATGTATGATAGGTTGAAATAATTTGAGATTTGAATTCTTTTTGAGCTGTGGGATTTACAATATTACAGCCGCCATAGTACTGATTATTAACTCTTTATCAAAATGTGTTTGTTGTTGTGTTGTATTACTTTGGAAATATTCAAGTTCTGTTAATAGACTAACAGTGGACTTTCCCATTTGCAGAATATATTGAATGACCAACAGAGGGAGTGCTGCAGAAGAAACTTTTTCGGAGTTGCTGACAATCCAAAAAAAAAGTTCAGCAGCTTTCGGCTTGATTTACCAATTTACTTGGTGAGTCGAACTCTCAATTTATCATTTTGCTTTTCCTTAATGAAGTTCATAGCATCTGACGGCTCTCAGCACCTTTTAGTGTGGTCCTCTGCATGAATATTATTTGTCAAGACTGAAGCAATATGGTTGAAGCTACGGGCATCATGATAGCTTATCAAAGATGTTGACTGTCAGCAAGGCTGACAATCCTACTTTAGATACTCGCGCTAGCAAGATGTCATCAGAGGAAATTGGTGTGTTTGAGGCTGGAATGAGGTGTCTTATTTTAGAACAATTGCCTTAGTTTCACATGGGGGGAAGCTATTTTAACCTTCCTCCCTCAACTCTTTATATGGGACGCTTATAGTCGAGAAGGATTGTCTTTAGTATAGTCTGTATTCTTGTACCTCTACCACCCTTTTCAAAAGGGGAGCTCAATGCTTTCAATGTTGCAGAGTCTTTTCCCATTACACATTCCACTTGCCTTGCAGTCCTAATTACAGATAGTTACCTAGTGCAGAATTGCTAATGCCTCATTGTTCTGTGTAATTGTCATCCATGGCTACTCATCAAGATGTGCCCTGACATCATAAAGCTACAGCAGGATGTCATCTGACTTGAGGGCAAGCTATATGATACATTTATCATGTTACTGAAATGGGTAGCAGGCTAATCAGGACTCCCAGCTGTAGGCAAAGATGGGGAGATGGAAGAAACACAGGCATTATTTGAGATGTATTCATTTATTCAAGGTATGGGTGACAATATTCTCAGGTTCTCTATATGTTAACTGATAGGGATGTGCAAGAAGGACGATGGTAGAACCTGTTGTTCATAGTTTTTATCATTACCAGTAACTGCAGCATAAACCTTCCTCCATAAACGTATCGGATCACTTAATAGTTATAGGCGTACCATAGTCTAAAATAATTCAAGTGAGCAGATTATGCTGTCACTTGGCTAGCAATGAGGTCTTTTTGTATTTACATTCTAATATAGGTGGTAGAGTTGTGTAGAGAGCGGTAGCAAAAGAGTCTTAGGATTGGGAGATGTATGATAGGTTGAAATAATTTGAGATTTGAATTCTTTTTGAGCTGTGGGATTTTACAATATTACAGCCGCCATAGTACTGATTATTAACTCTTTATCAAAATGTGTTTGTTGTTGTATTGTATTACTTTGAAAATATTCAAATTCTGTTAATAGACTAACAGTGGACTTTCCCATTTGCAGAATATATTGAATGACCAGTAGAGGGAGTGCTTCAGAAGAAACTTTCTCGGAGTTGCTGACAACCCAAAAAAAAAGTTCAGCAACTTTCGGCTTGATTTACTAATTACATGGTAAGTCAAACTCTCAATTTATCATTTTGCTTTTCCTTAATGAAGTTCATAGCATCTGACGGCTCTCAGCACCTTTTAGTATGGTCTTCTGCATGAATATTATTTGTCAAGACTGAAGCAATATGGTTGAAGCTACGGGCATCATGATAGCTTATCAAAGATGTTGACTGTCTGCAAGGCTGACAATCCTACTTTAGATACTTGTGCTAGCAAGATGTCATCAGAGGAAATTGGTGTGTTTGAGGCTGCAATGAGGTGTCTTATTTTAGAACAATTGCCTTAGTTTCACATGGAGGGAAGCTATTTTAAACTTCCTCCCTCAACTCCTTATATGGGACGCTTATAGTCGAGAAGGATTGTCTTTAGTATATTCTGTATTCTTGTACCTCTGCCACCCTTTTCAAAAGGGGAGCTCAATGCTTTCAATGTTGCAGAGTCTTTTCCCATTACACATTCCACTTGCCTTGCAGTCATAATTACAGATAGTTACCTAGTGCGGAATTGCTAATGCCTCATTGTTCTGTGTAATTGTCATCCATGGCTACTCATCAAGATGTGCCCTGACATCATAAAGCTACAGCAGGATGTCATCTGACTTGAGGGCAAGCTATATGATACATTTATCATGTTACTGAAATGGGTAGCAGGCTAATTAGGACTCCCAGCTGTAGGCAAAGATGGGGAGATGGAAGAAACACAGGCATTATTTGAGATGTATTCATTTATTCAAGGTATGGGTGATAATATTCTCAGGTTCTCTATATGTTAACTGATAGGGATGTGCAAGAAGGACGATGGTAGAACCTGTTGTTCATAGTTTTTATCATTACCAGTAACTGCAGCATAAACCTTCCTCCATAAACGTATCGGATCACTTAATAGTTATAGGCGTACCATAGTCTAAAATAATTCAAGTGAGCAGATTATGCTGTCACTTGGCTAGCAATGAGGTCTTTTTGTATTTACATTCTAATATAGGTGGTAGAGTTGTGTAGAGAGCGGTAGCAAATGAGTCTTAGGATTGGGAGATGTATGATAGGTTGAAATAATTTGAGATTTGAATTCTTTTTGAGCTGTGGGATTTTACAATATTACAGCCGCCATAGTACTGATTATTAACTCTTTATCAAAATGTGTTTGTTGTTGTGTTGTATTACTTTGGAAATATTCAAGTTCTGTTAATAGACTAACAGTGGACTTTCCCATTTGCAGAATATATTGAATGACCAGTAGAGGGAGTGCTTCAGAAGAAACTTTCTCGGAGTTGCTGACAACCCAAAAAAAAAGTTCAGCAACTTTCGGCTTGATTTACTAATTACATGGTAAGTCAAACTCTCAATTTATCATTTTGCTTTTCCTTAATGAAGTTCATAGCATCTGACGGCTCTCAGCACCTTTTAGTGTGGTCTTCTGCATGAATATTATTTGTCAAGACTGAAGCGATATGGTTGAAGCTACGGGCATCATGATGGCTTATTAAAGATGTTGACTGTCTACAAGGCTGACAATCCTACTTTAGATACTTGTGCTAGCAATATGTCATCAGAGGAAATTGGCGTGTTTGAGGCTGGAATGAGGTGTCTTATTTTAGAACAATTGCCTTAGTTTCACATGGAGGGAAGCTATTTTAACCTTCCTCCCTCAACTCTTTATATGGGACGCTTCTAGTCGAGAAGGATTGTCTTTAGTATATTCTGTATTCTTGTACCTCTGAAACCCTTTTCAAAAGGGGAGCTCAATGCTTTCAATGTTGCAGAGTCCTTTCCCATTACACATTCCACTTGCCTTGCAGTCATAATTACAGATAGTTACCTAGTGCGGAATTGCTAATGCCTCGTTGTTCTGTGTAATTGTCATCCATGGCCACTCATCAAGATGTGCCCTGACATCATAAAGCTACAGCAGGATGTCATCTGACTTGAGGGCAAGCTATAGGATACATTTATCATGTTACTGAAATGGGTAGCAGGCTAATCAGGACTCCCAGCTGTAGGCAAAGATGGGGAGATGGAAGAAACACAGGCATTATTTGAGATGTATTCATTTATTCAAGGTATGGGTGACAATATTCTCAGGTTCTCTATATGTTAACTGATAGGGATGTGCAAGAAGGACGATGGTAGAACCTGTTGTTCATAGTTTTTATCATTACCAGTAACTGCAGCATAAACCTTCCTCCATAAACGTATCGGATCACTTAATAGTTATAGGCGTACCATAGTCTAAAATAATTCAAGTGAGCAGATTATGCTGTCACTTGGCTAGCAATGAGGTCTTTTTGTATTTACATTCTAATATAGGTGGTAGAGTTGTGTAGAGAGCGGTAGCAAAAGAGTCTTAGGATTGGGAGATGTATGATAGGTTGAAATAATTTGAGATTTGAATTCTTTTTGAGCTGTGGGATTTTACAATATTACAGCCGCCATAGTACTGATTATTAACTCTTTATCAAAATGTGTTTGTTGTTGTATTGTATTACTTTGAAAATATTCAAATTCTGTTAATAGACTAACAGTGGACTTTCCCATTTGCAGAATATATTGAATGACCAGTAGAGGGAGTGCTTCAGAAGAAACTTTCTCGGAGTTGCTGACAACCCAAAAAAAAAGTTCAGCAACTTTCGGCTTGATTTACTAATTACATGGTAAGTCAAACTCTCAATTTATCATTTTGCTTTTCCTTAATGAAGTTCATAGCATCTGACGGCTCTCAGCACCTTTTAGTATGGTCTTCTGCATGAATATTATTTGTCAAGACTGAAGCAATATGGTTGAAGCTACGGGCATCATGATAGCTTATCAAAGATGTTGACTGTCTGCAAGGCTGACAATCCTACTTTAGATACTTGTGCTAGCAAGATGTCATCAGAGGAAATTGGTGTGTTTGAGGCTGGAATGAGGTGTCTTATTTTAGAACAATTGCCTTAGTTTCACATGGGGGGAAGCTATTTTAACCTTCCTCCCTCAACTCTTTATATGGGACGCTTATAGTCGAGAAGGATTGTCTTTAGTATATTCTGTATTCTTGTACCTCTGCCACCCTTTTCAAAAGGGGAGCTCAATGCTTTCAATGTTGCAGAGTCTTTTCCCATTACACATTCCACTTGCCTTGCAGTCATAATTACAGATAGTTACCTAGTGCGGAATTGCTAATGCCTCATTGTTCTGTGTAATTGTCATCCATGGCTACTCATCAAGATGTGCCCTGACATCATAAAGCTACAGCAGGATGTCATCTGACTTGAGGGCAAGCTATATGATACATTTATCATGTTACTGAAATGGGTAGCAGGCTAATTAGGACTCCCAGCTGTAGGCAAAGATGGGGAGATGGAAGAAACACAGGCATTATTTGAGATGTATTCATTTATTCAAGGTATGGGTGATAATATTCTCAGGTTCTCTATATGTTAACTGATAGGGATGTGCAAGAAGGACGATGGTAGAACCTGTTGTTCATAGTTTTTATCATTACCAGTAACTGCAGCATAAACCTTCCTCCATAAACGTATCGGATCACTTAATAGTTATAGGCGTACCATAGTCTAAAATAATTCAAGTGAGCAGATTATGCTGTCACTTGGCTAGCAATGAGGTCTTTTTGTATTTACATTCTAATATAGGTGGTAGAGTTGTGTAGAGAGCGGTAGCAAATGAGTCTTAGGATTGGGAGATGTATGATAGGTTGAAATAATTTGAGATTTGAATTCTTTTTGAGCTGTGGGATTTTACAATATTACAGCCGCCATAGTACTGATTATTAACTCTTTATCAAAATGTGTTTGTTGTTGTGTTGTATTACTTTGGAAATATTCAAGTTCTGTTAATAGACTAACAGTGGACTTTCCCATTTGCAGAATATATTGAATGACCAGTAGAGGGAGTGCTTCAGAAGAAACTTTCTCGGAGTTGCTGACAACCCAAAAAAAAAGTTCAGCAACTTTCGGCTTGATTTACTAATTACATGGTAAGTCAAACTCTCAATTTATCATTTTGCTTTTCCTTAATGAAGTTCATAGCATCTGACGGCTCTCAGCACCTTTTAGTGTGGTCTTCTGCATGAATATTATTTGTCAAGACTGAAGCGATATGGTTGAAGCTACGGGCATCATGATGGCTTATTAAAGATGTTGACTGTCTACAAGGCTGACAATCCTACTTTAGATACTTGTGCTAGCAATATGTCATCAGAGGAAATTGGCGTGTTTGAGGCTGGAATGAGGTGTCTTATTTTAGAACAATTGCCTTAGTTTCACATGGAGGGAAGCTATTTTAACCTTCCTCCCTCAACTCTTTATATGGGACGCTTCTAGTCGAGAAGGATTGTCTTTAGTATATTCTGTATTCTTGTACCTCTGAAACCCTTTTCAAAAGGGGAGCTCAATGCTTTCAATGTTGCAGAGTCCTTTCCCATTACACATTCCACTTGCCTTGCAGTCATAATTACAGATAGTTACCTAGTGCGGAATTGCTAATGCCTCGTTGTTCTGTGTAATTGTCATCCATGGCCACTCATCAAGATGTGCCCTGACATCATAAAGCTACAGCAGGATGTCATCTGACTTGAGGGCAAGCTATAGGATACATTTATCATGTTACTGAAATGGGTAGCAGGCTAATCAGGACTCCCAGCTGTAGGCAAAGATGGGGAGATGGAAGAAACACAGGCATTATTTGAGATGTATTCATTTATTCAAGGTATGGGTGACAATATTCTCAGGTTCTCTATATGTTAACTGATAGGGATGTGCAAGAAGGACGATGGTAGAACCTGTTGTTCATAGTTTTTATCATTACCAGTAACTGCAGCATAAACCTTCCTCCATAAACGTATCGGATCACTTAATAGTTATAGGCGTACCATAGTCTAAAATAATTCAAGTGAGCAGATTATGCTGTCACTTGGCTAGCAATGAGGTCTTTTTGTATTTACATTCTAATATAGGTGGTAGAGTTGTGTAGAGAGCGGTAGCAAAAGAGTCTTAGGATTGGGAGATGTATGATAGGTTGAAATAATTTGAGATTTGAATTCTTTTTGAGCTGTGGGATTTTACAATATTACAGCCGCCATAGTACTGATTATTAACTCTTTATCAAAATGTGTTTGTTGTTGTATTGTATTACTTTGGAAATATTCAAATTCTGTTAATAGACTAACAGTGGACTTTCCCATTTGCAGAATATATTGAATGACCAGTAGAGGGAGTGCTTCAGAAGAAACTTTCTCGGAGTTGCTGACAACCCAAAAAAAAAGTTCAGCAACTTTCGGCTTGATTTACTAATTACATGGTAAGTCAAACTCTCAATTTATCATTTTGCTTTTCCTTAATGAAGTTCATAGCATCTGACGGCTCTCAGCACCTTTTAGTGTGGTCTTCTGCATGAATATTATTTGTCAAGACTGAAGCAATATGGTTGAAGCTACGGGCATCATGATAGCTTATCAAAGATGTTGACTGTCTGCAAGGCTGACAATCCTACTTTAGATACTTGTGCTAGCAAGATGTCATCAGAGGAAATTGGTGTGTATGAGGCTGCAATGAGGTGTCTTATTTTAGAACAATTGCCTTAGTTTCACATGGAGGGAAGCTATTTTAAACTTCCTCCCTCAACTCCTTATATGGGACGCTTATAGTCGAGAAGGATTGTCTTTAGTATATTCTGTATTCTTGTACCTCTGCCACCCTTTTCAAAAGGGGAGCTCAATGCTTTCAATGTTGCAGAGTCTTTTCCCATTACACATTCCACTTGCCTTGCAGTCATAATTACAGATAGTTACCTAGAGCGGAATTGCTAATGCCTCATTGTTCTGTGTAATTGTCATCCATGGCTACTCATCAAGATGTGCCCTGACATCATAAAGCTACAGCAGGATGTCATCTGACTTGAGGGCAAGCTATATGATACATTTATCATGTTACTGAAATGGGTAGCAGGCTAATTAGGACTCCCAGCTGTAGGCAAAGATGGGGAGATGGAAGAAACACAGGCATTATTTGAGATGTATTCATTTATTCAAGGTATGGGTGATAATATTCTCAGGTTCTCTATATGTTAACTGATAGGGATGTGCAAGAAGGACGATGGTAGAACCTGTTGTTCATAGTTTTTATCATTACCAGTAACTGCAGCATAAACCTTCCTCCATAAACGTATCGGATCACTTAATAGTTATAGGCGTACCATAGTCTAAAATAATTCAAGTGAGCAGATTATGCTGTCACTTGGCTAGCAATGAGGTCTTTTTGTATTTACATTCTAATATAGGTGGTAGAGTTGTGTAGAGAGCGGTAGCAAAAGAGTCTTAGGATTGGGAGATGTATGATAGGTTGAAATAATTTGAGATTTGAATTCTTTTTGAGCTGTGGGATTTTACAATATTACAGCCGCCATAGTACTGATTATTAACTCTTTATCAAAATGTGTTTGTTGTTGTATTGTATTACTTTGAAAATATTCAAATTCTGTTAATAGACTAACAGTGGACTTTCCCATTTGCAGAATATATTGAATGACCAGTAGAGGGAGTGCTTCAGAAGAAACTTTCTCGGAGTTGCTGACAACCCAAAAAAAAAGTTCAGCAACTTTCGGCTTGATTTACTAATTACATGGTAAGTCAAACTCTCAATTTATCATTTTGCTTTTCCTTAATGAAGTTCATAGCATCTGACGGCTCTCAGCACCTTTTAGTATGGTCTTCTGCATGAATATTATTTGTCAAGACTGAAGCAATATGGTTGAAGCTACGGGCATCATGATAGCTTATCAAAGATGTTGACTGTCTGCAAGGCTGACAATCCTACTTTAGATACTTGTGCTAGCAAGATGTCATCAGAGGAAATTGGTGTGTTTGAGGCTGCAATGAGGTGTCTTATTTTAGAACAATTGCCTTAGTTTCACATGGAGGGAAGCTATTTTAAACTTCCTCCCTCAACTCCTTATATGGGACGCTTATAGTCGAGAAGGATTGTCTTTAGTATAGTCTGTATTCTTGTACTTCTGCCACCCTTTTCAAAAGGGGAGCTCAATGCTTTCAATGTTGCAGAGTCTTTTCCCATTACACATTCCACTTGCCTTGCAGTCCTAATTACAGATAGTTACCTAGTGCAGAATTGCTAATGCCTCATTGTTCTGTGTAATTGTCATCCATGGCTACTCATCAAGATGTGCCTTGACATCATAAAGCTACAGCAGGATGTCATCTGACTTGAGGGCAAGCTATATGATACATTTATCATGTTACTGAAATGGGTAGCAGGCTAATCAGGACTCCCAGCTGTAGGCAAAGATGGGGAGATGGAAGAAACACAGGCATTATTTGAGATGTATTCATTTATTCAAGGTATGGGTGATAATATTCTCAGGTTCTCTATATGTTAACTGATAGGGATGTGCAAGAAGGACGATGGTAGAACCTGTTGTTCATAGTTTTTATCATTACCAGTAACTGCAGCATAAACCTTCCTCCATAAACGTATCGGATCACTTAATAGTTATAGGCGTACCATAGTCTAAAATAATTCAAGTGAGCAGATTATGCTGTCACTTGGCTAGCAATGAGGTCTTTTTGTATTTACATTCTAATATAGGTGGTAGAGTTGTGTAGAGAGCGGTAGCAAAAGAGTCTTAGGATTGGGAGATGTATGATAGGTTGAAATAATTTGAGATTTGAATTCTTTTTGAGCTGTGGGATTTACAATATTACAGCCGCCATAGTACTGATTATTAACTCTTTATCAAAATGTGTTTGTTGTTGTGTTGTATTACTTTGGAAATATTCAAGTTCTGTTAATAGACTAACAGTGGACTTTCCCATTTGCAGAATATATTGAATGACCAACAGAGGGAGTGCTGCAGAAGAAACTTTTTCGGAGTTGCTGACAATCCAAAAAAAAAGTTCAGCAGCTTTCGGCTTGATTTACCAATTTACTTGGTGAGTCGAACTCTCAATTTATCATTTTGCTTTTCCTTAATGAAGTTCATAGCATCTGACGGCTCTCAGCACCTTTTAGTGTGGTCCTCTGCATGAATATTATTTGTCAAGACTGAAGCAATATGGTTGAAGCTACGGGCATCATGATAGCTTATCAAAGATGTTGACTGTCAGCAAGGCTGACAATCCTACTTTAGATACTCGCGCTAGCAAGATGTCATCAGAGGAAATTGGTGTGTTTGAGGCTGCAATGAGGTGTCTTATTTTAGAACAATTGCCTTAGTTTCACATGGAGGGAAGCTATTTTAAACTTCCTCCCTCAACTCCTTATATGGGACGCTTATAGTCGAGAAGGATTGTCTTTAGTATATTCTGTATTCTTGTACCTCTGCCACCCTTTTCAAAAGGGGAGCTCAATGCTTTCAATGTTGCAGAGTCTTTTCCCATTACACATTCCACTTGCCTTGCAGTCATAATTACAGATAGTTACCTAGTGCGGAATTGCTAATGCCTCATTGTTCTGTGTAATTGTCATCCATGGCTACTCATCAAGATGTGCCCTGACATCATAAAGCTACAGCAGGATGTCATCTGACTTGAGGGCAAGCTATATGATACATTTATCATGTTACTGAAATGGGTAGCAGGCTAATTAGGACTCCCAGCTGTAGGCAAAGATGGGGAGATGGAAGAAACACAGGCATTATTTGAGATGTATTCATTTATTCAAGGTATGGGTGATAATATTCTCAGGTTCTCTATATGTTAACTGATAGGGATGTGCAAGAAGGACGATGGTAGAACCTGTTGTTCATAGTTTTTATCATTACCAGTAACTGCAGCATAAACCTTCCTCCATAAACGTATCGGATCACTTAATAGTTATAGGCGTACCATAGTCTAAAATAATTCAAGTGAGCAGATTATGCTGTCACTTGGCTAGCAATGAGGTCTTTTTGTATTTACATTCTAATATAGGTGGTAGAGTTGTGTAGAGAGCGGTAGCAAATGAGTCTTAGGATTGGGAGATGTATGATAGGTTGAAATAATTTGAGATTTGAATTCTTTTTGAGCTGTGGGATTTTACAATATTACAGCCGCCATAGTACTGATTATTAACTCTTTATCAAAATGTGTTTGTTGTTGTGTTGTATTACTTTGGAAATATTCAAGTTCTGTTAATAGACTAACAGTGGACTTTCCCATTTGCAGAATATATTGAATGACCAGTAGAGGGAGTGCTTCAGAAGAAACTTTCTCGGAGTTGCTGACAACCCAAAAAAAAAGTTCAGCAACTTTCGGCTTGATTTACTAATTACATGGTAAGTCAAACTCTCAATTTATCATTTTGCTTTTCCTTAATGAAGTTCATAGCATCTGACGGCTCTCAGCACCTTTTAGTGTGGTCTTCTGCATGAATATTATTTGTCAAGACTGAAGCGATATGGTTGAAGCTACGGGCATCATGATGGCTTATTAAAGATGTTGACTGTCTACAAGGCTGACAATCCTACTTTAGATACTTGTGCTAGCAATATGTCATCAGAGGAAATTGGCGTGTTTGAGGCTGGAATGAGGTGTCTTATTTTAGAACAATTGCCTTAGTTTCACATGGAGGGAAGCTATTTTAACCTTCCTCCCTCAACTCTTTATATGGGACGCTTCTAGTCGAGAAGGATTGTCTTTAGTATATTCTGTATTCTTGTACCTCTGAAACCCTTTTCAAAAGGGGAGCTCAATGCTTTCAATGTTGCAGAGTCCTTTCCCATTACACATTCCACTTGCCTTGCAGTCATAATTACAGATAGTTACCTAGTGCGGAATTGCTAATGCCTCGTTGTTCTGTGTAATTGTCATCCATGGCCACTCATCAAGATGTGCCCTGACATCATAAAGCTACAGCAGGATGTCATCTGACTTGAGGGCAAGCTATAGGATACATTTATCATGTTACTGAAATGGGTAGCAGGCTAATCAGGACTCCCAGCTGTAGGCAAAGATGGGGAGATGGAAGAAACACAGGCATTATTTGAGATGTATTCATTTATTCAAGGTATGGGTGACAATATTCTCAGGTTCTCTATATGTTAACTGATAGGGATGTGCAAGAAGGACGATGGTAGAACCTGTTGTTCATAGTTTTTATCATTACCAGTAACTGCAGCATAAACCTTCCTCCATAAACGTATCGGATCACTTAATAGTTATAGGCGTACCATAGTCTAAAATAATTCAAGTGAGCAGATTATGCTGTCACTTGGCTAGCAATGAGGTCTTTTTGTATTTACATTCTAATATAGGTGGTAGAGTTGTGTAGAGAGCGGTAGCAAAAGAGTCTTAGGATTGGGAGATGTATGATAGGTTGAAATAATTTGAGATTTGAATTCTTTTTGAGCTGTGGGATTTTACAATATTACAGCCGCCATAGTACTGATTATTAACTCTTTATCAAAATGTGTTTGTTGTTGTATTGTATTACTTTGAAAATATTCAAATTCTGTTAATAGACTAACAGTGGACTTTCCCATTTGCAGAATATATTGAATGACCAGTAGAGGGAGTGCTTCAGAAGAAACTTTCTCGGAGTTGCTGACAACCCAAAAAAAAAGTTCAGCAACTTTCGGCTTGATTTACTAATTACATGGTAAGTCAAACTCTCAATTTATCATTTTGCTTTTCCTTAATGAAGTTCATAGCATCTGACGGCTCTCAGCACCTTTTAGTATGGTCTTCTGCATGAATATTATTTGTCAAGACTGAAGCAATATGGTTGAAGCTACGGGCATCATGATAGCTTATCAAAGATGTTGACTGTCTGCAAGGCTGACAATCCTACTTTAGATACTTGTGCTAGCAAGATGTCATCAGAGGAAATTGGTGTGTTTGAGGCTGCAATGAGGTGTCTTATTTTAGAACAATTGCCTTAGTTTCACATGGAGGGAAGCTATTTTAAACTTCCTCCCTCAACTCCTTATATGGGACGCTTATAGTCGAGAAGGATTGTCTTTAGTATATTCTGTATTCTTGTACCTCTGCCACCCTTTTCAAAAGGGGAGCTCAATGCTTTCAATGTTGCAGAGTCTTTTCCCATTACACATTCCACTTGCCTTGCAGTCATAATTACAGATAGTTACCTAGTGCGGAATTGCTAATGCCTCATTGTTCTGTGTAATTGTCATCCATGGCTACTCATCAAGATGTGCCTTGACATCATAAAGCTACAGCAGGATGTCATCTGACTTGAGGGCAAGCTATATGATACATTTATCATGTTACTGAAATGGGTAGCAGGCTAATCAGGACTCCCAGCTGTAGGCAAAGATGGGGAGATGGAAGAAACACAGGCATTATTTGAGATGTATTCATTTATTCAAGGTATGGGTGATAATATTCTCAGGTTCTCTATATGTTAACTGATAGGGATGTGCAAGAAGGACGATGGTAGAACCTGTTGTTCATAGTTTTTATCATTACCAGTAACTGCAGCATAAACCTTCCTCCATAAACGTATCGGATCACTTAATAGTTATAGGCGTACCATAGTCTAAAATAATTCAAGTGAGCAGATTATGCTGTCACTTGGCTAGCAATGAGGTCTTTTTGTATTTACATTCTAATATAGGTGGTAGAGTTGTGTAGAGAGCGGTAGCAAAAGAGTCTTAGGATTGGGAGATGTATGATAGGTTGAAATAATTTGAGATTTGAATTCTTTTTGAGCTGTGGGATTTACAATATTACAGCCGCCATAGTACTGATTATTAACTCTTTATCAAAATGTGTTTGTTGTTGTGTTGTATTACTTTGGAAATATTCAAGTTCTGTTAATAGACTAACAGTGGACTTTCCCATTTGCAGAATATATTGAATGACCAACAGAGGGAGTGCTGCAGAAGAAACTTTTTCGGAGTTGCTGACAATCCAAAAAAAAAGTTCAGCAGCTTTCGGCTTGATTTACCAATTTACTTGGTGAGTCGAACTCTCAATTTATCATTTTGCTTTTCCTTAATGAAGTTCATAGCATCTGACGGCTCTCAGCACCTTTTAGTGTGGTCCTCTGCATGAATATTATTTGTCAAGACTGAAGCAATATGGTTGAAGCTACGGGCATCATGATAGCTTATCAAAGATGTTGACTGTCAGCAAGGCTGACAATCCTACTTTAGATACTCGCGCTAGCAAGATGTCATCAGAGGAAATTGGTGTGTTTGAGGCTGGAATGAGGTGTCTTATTTTAGAACAATTGCCTTAGTTTCACATGGGGGGAAGCTATTTTAACCTTCCTCCCTCAACTCTTTATATGGGACGCTTATAGTCGAGAAGGATTGTCTTTAGTATATTCTGTATTCTTGTACCTCTGCCACCCTTTTCAAAAGGGGAGCTCAATGCTTTCAATGTTGCAGAGTCTTTTCCCATTACACATTCCACTTGCCTTGCAGTCATAATTACAGATAGTTACCTAGTGCGGAATTGCTAATGCCTCATTGTTCTGTGTAATTGTCATCCATGGCTACTCATCAAGATGTGCCCTGACATCATAAAGCTACAGCAGGATGTCATCTGACTTGAGGGCAAGCTATATGATACATTTATCATGTTACTGAAATGGGTAGCAGGCTAATTAGGACTCCCAGCTGTAGGCAAAGATGGGGAGATGGAAGAAACACAGGCATTATTTGAGATGTATTCATTTATTCAAGGTATGGGTGATAATATTCTCAGGTTCTCTATATGTTAACTGATAGGGATGTGCAAGAAGGACGATGGTAGAACCTGTTGTTCATAGTTTTTATCATTACCAGTAACTGCAGCATAAACCTTCCTCCATAAACGTATCGGATCACTTAATAGTTATAGGCGTACCATAGTCTAAAATAATTCAAGTGAGCAGATTATGCTGTCACTTGGCTAGCAATGAGGTCTTTTTGTATTTACATTCTAATATAGGTGGTAGAGTTGTGTAGAGAGCGGTAGCAAATGAGTCTTAGGATTGGGAGATGTATGATAGGTTGAAATAATTTGAGATTTGAATTCTTTTTGAGCTGTGGGATTTTACAATATTACAGCCGCCATAGTACTGATTATTAACTCTTTATCAAAATGTGTTTGTTGTTGTGTTGTATTACTTTGGAAATATTCAAGTTCTGTTAATAGACTAACAGTGGACTTTCCCATTTGCAGAATATATTGAATGACCAGTAGAGGGAGTGCTTCAGAAGAAACTTTCTCGGAGTTGCTGACAACCCAAAAAAAAAGTTCAGCAACTTTCGGCTTGATTTACTAATTACATGGTAAGTCAAACTCTCAATTTATCATTTTGCTTTTCCTTAATGAAGTTCATAGCATCTGACGGCTCTCAGCACCTTTTAGTGTGGTCTTCTGCATGAATATTATTTGTCAAGACTGAAGCGATATGGTTGAAGCTACGGGCATCATGATGGCTTATTAAAGATGTTGACTGTCTACAAGGCTGACAATCCTACTTTAGATACTTGTGCTAGCAATATGTCATCAGAGGAAATTGGCGTGTTTGAGGCTGGAATGAGGTGTCTTATTTTAGAACAATTGCCTTAGTTTCACATGGAGGGAAGCTATTTTAACCTTCCTCCCTCAACTCTTTATATGGGACGCTTCTAGTCGAGAAGGATTGTCTTTAGTATATACTGTATTCTTGTACCTCTGAAACCCTTTTCAAAAGGGGAGCTCAATGCTTTCAATGTTGCAGAGTCCTTTCCCATTACACATTCCACTTGCCTTGCAGTCATAATTACAGATAGTTACCTAGTGCGGAATTGCTAATGCCTCGTTGTTCTGTGTAATTGTCATCCATGGCCACTCATCAAGATGTGCCCTGACATCATAAAGCTACAGCAGGATGTCATCTGACTTGAGGGCAAGCTATAGGATACATTTATCATGTTACTGAAATGGGTAGCAGGCTAATCAGGACTCCCAGCTGTAGGCAAAGATGGGGAGATGGAAGAAACACAGGCATTATTTGAGATGTATTCATTTATTCAAGGTATGGGTGACAATATTCTCAGGTTCTCTATATGTTAACTGATAGGGATGTGCAAGAAGGACGATGGTAGAACCTGTTGTTCATAGTTTTTATCATTACCAGTAACTGCAGCATAAACCTTCCTCCATAAACGTATCGGATCACTTAATAGTTATAGGCGTACCATAGTCTAAAATAATTCAAGTGAGCAGATTATGCTGTCACTTGGCTAGCAATGAGGTCTTTTTGTATTTACATTCTAATATAGGTGGTAGAGTTGTGTAGAGAGCGGTAGCAAAAGAGTCTTAGGATTGGGAGATGTATGATAGGTTGAAATAATTTGAGATTTGAATTCTTTTTGAGCTGTGGGATTTTACAATATTACAGCCGCCATAGTACTGATTATTAACTCTTTATCAAAATGTGTTTGTTGTTGTATTGTATTACTTTGAAAATATTCAAATTCTGTTAATAGACTAACAGTGGACTTTCCCATTTGCAGAATATATTGAATGACCAGTAGAGGGAGTGCTTCAGAAGAAACTTTCTCGGAGTTGCTGACAACCCAAAAAAAAAGTTCAGCAACTTTCGGCTTGATTTACTAATTACATGGTAAGTCAAACTCTCAATTTATCATTTTGCTTTTCCTTAATGAAGTTCATAGCATCTGACGGCTCTCAGCACCTTTTAGTATGGTCTTCTGCATGAATATTATTTGTCAAGACTGAAGCAATATGGTTGAAGCTACGGGCATCATGATAGCTTATCAAAGATGTTGACTGTCTGCAAGGCTGACAATCCTACTTTAGATACTTGTGCTAGCAAGATGTCATCAGAGGAAATTGGTGTGTTTGAGGCTGCAATGAGGTGTCTTATTTTAGAACAATTGCCTTAGTTTCACATGGAGGGAAGCTATTTTAAACTTCCTCCCTCAACTCCTTATATGGGACGCTTATAGTCGAGAAGGATTGTCTTTAGTATATTCTGTATTCTTGTACCTCTGCCACCCTTTTCAAAAGGGGAGCTCAATGCTTTCAATGTTGCAGAGTCTTTTCCCATTACACATTCCACTTGCCTTGCAGTCATAATTACAGATAGTTACCTAGTGCGGAATTGCTAATGCCTCATTGATCTGTGTATTTGTCATCCATGGCTACTCATCAAGATGTGCCCTGACATCATAAAGCTACAGCAGGATGTCATCTGACTTGAGGGCAAGCTATATGATACATTTATCATGTTACTGAAATGGGTAGCAGGCTAATTAGGACTCCCAGCTGTAGGCAAAGATGGGGAGATGGAAGAAACACAGGCATTATTTGAGATGTATTCATTTATTCAAGGTATGGGTGATAATATTCTCAGGTTCTCTATATGTTAACTGATAGGGATGTGCAAGAAGGACGATGGTAGAACCTGTTGTTCATAGTTTTTATCATTACCAGTAACTGCAGCATAAACCTTCCTCCATAAACGTATCGGATCACTTAATAGTTATAGGCGTACCATAGTCTAAAATAATTCAAGTGAGCAGATTATGCTGTCACTTGGCTAGCAATGAGGTCTTTTTGTATTTACATTCTAATATAGGTGGTAGAGTTGTGTAGAGAGCGGTAGCAAAAGAGTCTTAGGATTGGGAGATGTATGATAGGTTGAAATAATTTGAGATTTGAATTCTTTTTGAGCTGTGGGATTTACAATATTACAGCCGCCATAGTACTGATTATTAACTCTTTATCAAAATGTGTTTGTTGTTGTGTTGTATTACTTTGGAAATATTCAAGTTCTGTTAATAGACTAACAGTGGACTTTCCCATTTGCAGAATATATTGAATGACCAACAGAGGGAGTGCTGCAGAAGAAACTTTTTCGGAGTTGCTGACAATCCAAAAAAAAAGTTCAGCAGCTTTCGGCTTGATTTACCAATTTACTTGGTGAGTCGAACTCTCAATTTATCATTTTGCTTTTCCTTAATGAAGTTCATAGCATCTGACGGCTCTCAGCACCTTTTAGTGTGGTCTTCTGCATAAATATTATTTGTCAAGACTGAAGCGATATGGTTGAAGCTACGGGCATCATGATAGCTTATTAAAGATGTTGACTGTCTACAAGGCTGACAATCCTACTTTAGATACTTGTGCTAGCAATATGTCATCAGAGGAAATTGGCGTGTTTGAGGCTGGAATGAGGTGTCTTATTTTAGAACAATTGCCTTAGTTTCACATGGAGGGAAGCTATTTTAACCTTCCTATCTCAACTCTTTATATGGGACGCTTCTAGTCGAGAAGGATTGTCTTTAGTATATTCTGTATTCTTGTACCTCTGAAACCCTTTTCAAAAGGGGAGCTCAATGCTTTCAATGTTGCAGAGTCCTTTCCCATTACACATTCCACTTGCCTTGCAGTCATAATTACAGATAGTTACCTAGTGCGGAATTGCTAATGCCTCGTTGTTCTGTGTAATTGTCATCCATGGCCACTCATCAAGATGTGCCCTGACATCATAAAGCTACAGCAGGATGTCATCTGACTTGAGGGCAAGCTATAGGATACATTTATCATGTTACTGAAATGGGTAGCAGGCTAATCAGGACTCCCAGCTGTAGGCAAAGATGGGGAGATGGAAGAAACACAGGCATTATTTGAGATGTATTCATTTATTCAAGGTATGGGTGACAATATTCTCAGGTTCTCTATATGTTAACTGATAGGGATGTGCAAGAAGGACGATGGTAGAACCTGTTGTTCATAGTTTTTATCATTACCAGTAACTGCAGCATAAACCTTCCTCCATAAACGTATCGGATCACTTAATAGTTATAGGCGTACCATAGTCTAAAATAATTCAAGTGAGCAGATTATGCTGTCACTTGGCTAGCAATGAGGTCTTTTTGTATTTACATTCTAATATAGGTGGTAGAGTTGTGTAGAGAGCGGTAGCAAAGGAGTCTTAGGATTGGGAGATGTATGATAGGTTGAAATAATTTGAGATTTGAATTCTTTTTGAGCTGTGGGATTTACAATATTACAGCCGCCATAGTACTGATTATTAACTCTTTATCAAAATGTGTTTGTTGTTGTGTTGTATTACTTTGGAAATATTCAAGTTCTGTTAATAGACTAACAGTGGACTTTCCCATTTGCAGAATATATTGAATGACCAACAGAGGGAGTGCTGCAGAAGAAACTTTCTCGGAGTTGCTGACAATCCAAAAAAAAAGTTCAGCAGCTTTCGGCTTGATTTACCAATTTACTTGGTGAGTCGAACTCTCAATTTATCATTTTGCTTTTCCTTAATGAAGTTCATAGCATCTGACGGCTCTCAGCACCTTTTAGTGTGGTCCTCTGCATGAATATTATTTGTCAAGACTGAAGCAATATGGTTGAAGCTACGGGCATCATGATAGCTTATCAAAGATGTTGACTGTCAGCAAGGCTGACAATCCTACTTTAGATACTCGCGCTAGCAAGATGTCATCAGAGGAAATTGGTGTGTTTGAGGCTGGAATGAGGTGTCTTATTTTAGAACAATTGCCTTAGTTTCACATGGGGGGAAGCTATTTTAACCTTCCTCCCTCAACTCTTTATATGGGACGCTTATAGTCGAGAAGGATTGTCTTTAGTATAGTCTGTATTCTTGTACCTCTGCCACCCTTTTCAAAAGGGGAGCTCAATGCTTTCAATGTTGCAGAGTCTTTTCCCATTACACATTCCACTTGCCTTGCAGTCATAATTACAGATAGTTACCTAGTGCAGAATTGCTAATGCCTCATTATTCTGTGTAATTGTCATCCATGGCTACTCATCAAGATGTGCCCTGACATCATAAAGCTACAGCAGGATGTCATCTGACTTGAGGGCAAGCTATATGATACATTTATCATGTTATTGAAATGGGTAGCAGGCTAATCAGGACTCCCAGCTGTAGGCAAAGATGGGGAGATGGAAGAAACACAGGCATTATTTGAGATGTATTCATTTATTCAAGGTATGGGTGACAATATTCTCAGGTTCTCTATATGTTAACTGATAGGGATGTGCAAGAAGGACGATGGTAGAACCTGTTGTTCATAGTTTTTATCATTACCAGTAACTGCAGCATAAACCTTCCTCCATAAACGTATCGGATCACTTAATAGTTATAGGCGTACCATAGTCTAAAATAATTCAAGTGAGCAGATTATGCTGTCACTTGGCTAGCAATGAGGTCTTTTTGTATTTACATTCTAATATAGGTGGTAGAGTTGTGTAGAGAGCGGTAGCAAAAGAGTCTTAGGATTGGGAGATGTATGATAGGTTGAAATAATTTGAGATTTGAATTCTTTTTGAGCTGTGGGATTTACAATATTACAGCCGCCATAGTACTGATTATTAACTCTTTATCAAAATGTGTTTGTTGTTGTGTTGTATTACTTTGGAAATATTCAAGTTCTGTTAATAGACTAACAGTGGACTTTCCCATTTGCAGAATATATTGAATGACCAACAGAGGGAGTGCTGCAGAAGAAACTTTTTCGGAGTTGCTGACAATCCAAAAAAAAAGTTCAGCAGCTTTCGGCTTGATTTACCAATTTACTTGGTGAGTCGAACTCTCAATTTATCATTTTGCTTTTCCTTAATGAAGTTCATAGCATCTGACGGCTCTCAGCACCTTTTAGTGTGGTCTTCTGCATGAATATTATTTGTCAAGACTGAAGCGATATGGTTGAAGCTACGGGCATCATGATAGCTTATTAAAGATGTTGACTGTCTACAAGGCTGACAATCCTACTTTAGATACTTGTGCTAGCAATATGTCATCAGAGGAAATTGGCGTGTTTGAGGCTGGAATGAGGTGTCTTATTTTAGAACAATTGCCTTAGTTTCACATGGAGGGAAGCTATTTTAACCTTCCTCCCTCAACTCTTTATATGGGACGCTTCTAGTCGAGAAGGATTGTCTTTAGTATATTCTGTATTCTTGTACCTCTGAAACCCTTTTCAAAAGGGGAGCTCAATGCTTTTAATGTTGCAGAGTCCTTTCCCATTACACATTCCACTTGCCTTGCAGTCATAATTACAGATAGTTACCTAGTGCGGAATTGCTAATGCCTCGTTGTTCTGTGTAATTGTCATCCATGGCCACTCATCAAGATGTGCCCTGACATCATAAAGCTACAGCAGGATGTCATCTGACTTGAGGGCAAGCTATAGGATACATTTATCATGTTACTGAAATGGGTAGCAGGCTAATTAGGACTCCCAGCTGTAGGCAAAGATGGGGAGATGGAAGAAACACAGGCATTATTTGAGATGTATTCATTTATTCAAGGTATGGGTGATAATATTCTCAGGTTCTCTATATGTTAACTGATAGGGATGTGCAAGAAGGACGATGGTAGAACCTGTTGTTCATAGTTTTTATCATTACCAGTAACTGCAGCATAAACCTTCCTCCATAAACGTATCGGATCACTTAATAGTTATAGGCGTACCATAGTCTAAAATAATTCAAGTGAGCAGATTATGCTGTCACTTGGCTAGCAATGAGGTCTTTTTGTATTTACATTCTAATATAGGTGGTAGAGTTGTGTAGAGAGCGGTAGCAAATGAGTCTTCGGATTGGGAGATGTATGATAGGTTGAAATAATTTGAGATTTGAATTCTTTTTGAGCTGTGGGATTTACAATATTACAGCCGCCATAGTACTGATTATTAACTCTTTATCAAAATGTGTTTGTTGTTGTGTTGTATTACTTTGGAAATATTCAAGTTCTGTTAATAGACTAACAGTGGACTTTCCCATTTGCAGAATATATTGAATGACCAACAGAGGGAGTGCTGCAGAAGAAACTTTTTCGGAGTTGCTGACAATCCAAAAAAAAAGTTCAGCAGCTTTCGGCTTGATTTACCAATTTACTTGGTGAGTCGAACTCTCAATTTATCATTTTGCTTTTCCTTAATGAAGTTCATAGCATCTGACGGCTCTCAGCACCTTTTAGTGTGGTCCTCTGCATGAATATTATTTGTCAAGACTGAAGCAATATGGTTGAAGCTACGGGCATCATGATAGCTTATCAAAGATGTTGACTGTCAGCAAGGCTGACAATCCTACTTTAGATACTCGCGCTAGCAAGATGTCATCAGAGGAAATTGGTGTGTTTGAGGCTGGAATGAGGTGTCTTATTTTAGAACAATTGCCTTAGTTTCACATGGGGGGAAGCTATTTTAACCTTCCTCCCTCAACTCTTTATATGGGACGCTTATAGTCGAGAAGGATTGTCTTTAGTATAGTCTGTATTCTTGTACCTCTGCCACCCTTTTCAAAAGGGGAGCTCAATGCTTTCAATGTTGCAGAGTCTTTTCCCATTACACATTCCACTTGCCTTGCAGTCATAATTACAGATAGTTACCTAGTGCAGAATTGCTAATGCCTCATTATTCTGTGTAATTGTCATCCATGGCTACTCATCAAGATGTGCCCTGACATCATAAAGCTACAGCAGGATGTCATCTGACTTGAGGGCAAGCTATATGATACATTTATCATGTTATTGAAATGGGTAGCAGGCTAATCAGGACTCCCAGCTGTAGGCAAAGATGGGGAGATGGAAGAAACACAGGCATTATTTGAGATGTATTCATTTGTTCAAGGTATGGGTGATAATAATATTCTCAGGTTCTCTATATGTTAAATGATAGGGATGTGCAAGAAGGACGATGGTAGAACCTGTTGTTCATAGTTTTTATCATTACCAGTTACTGCAGCATAAACCTTCCTCCATAAACGTATCGGATCACTTAATAGTTATAGGCGTACCATAGTCTAAAATAATTCAAGTGAGCAGATTATATTGTCACTTGGCTAGCAATGAGGTCTTTTTGTATTTACATTCTAATATAGGTGGTAGAGTTGTGTAGAGAGCGGTAGCAAATGAGTCTTAGGATTGGGAGATGTATGATAGGTTGAAAACATTTGAGATTTGAATTCTTTTTGAGCTGTGGGATTTTACAATATTACAGCCGCCATAGTACTGATTATTAACTCTTTATCAAAATGTGTTTGTTGTTGTGTTGTATTACTTTGGAAATATTCAAGTTCTGTTAATAGACTAACAGTGGACTTTCCCATTTGCAGAATATATTGAATGACCAACAGAGGGAGTTCTGCAGAAGAAACTTTCTCGGAGTTGCTGACAACCCAAAAAAGAAAGTTCAGCAGCTTTCGGCTTGATTTACCAATTTACATGGTGAGTCAAACTCTCAATTTATAATTTTGCTTTTCCTTAATGAAGTTCATAGCATCTGACGGCTCTCAGCACCTTTTAGTGTGGGCTTCTGCATGAATATTATTTGTCAAGACTAAAGCGATATGGTTGAAGGTACGGGCATCATGATAGCTTATCAAAGATGTTGACTGTCTGCAAGGCTGACAATCCTACTTTAGATACTTGTGCTAGCAATATGTCATCAGAGGAAATTGGTGTGTTTGAGGCTGGAATGAGGTGTCTTATTTTAGAACAATTGCCTTAGTTTCACATGGAGGGAAGCTATTTTAACCTTCCTCCCTGAACTCTTTATATGGGACGCTTATAGTCGAGAAGGATTGTCTTTAGTATATTCTGTATTCTTGTACCTCTGCCACCCTTTTCAAAAGGGGAGCTCAATGCTTTCAACGTTGCAAAATCCTTTCCCATTACACATTCCACTTGCCTTGCAGTCATAATTACAGATAGTTACCTAGTGCGGAATTGCTAATGCCTCATTGTTCTGTGTAATTTTCATCCGAGGCTACTCATCAAGATGTGCCCTGACATCATAAAGCTACAGCAGGATGTCATCTGACTTGAGGGAAAGCTATGGAATACATTTATCATGTTACTGAAATGGGTAGCAGGCAATTCAGGACTCCCAGCTGTAGGCAAAGATGGGGAGATGGAAGAAACACAGGCATTATTTGAGATGTATTCATTTGTTCAAGGTATGGGTGATAATAATATTCTCAGGTTCTCTATATGTTAACTGATAGGGATGTGCAAGAAGGAAGATGGTAGTACCTGTTGTTTATAGTTTTTATCATTACCAGTAACTGCAGCATAAACCTTCCTCCATAAACGTATCGGATCACTTATTAGTTATAGGCGTACCATAGTCTAAAATAATTCAAGTGAGCAGATTATGCTGTCACTTGGCTAGCAATGAGGTCTTTTGTATTTACATTCTGATATAGGTGGTAGAGTTGTGTAGAGAGCGGTAGCAAATGAGTCTTAGGATTGGGAGATGTATGATAGGTTGAAAAAATTTGAGATTTGAATTCTTTTTGAGCTGTGGGATTTTACAATATTACAGCCGCAATAGTACTGATTATTAACTCTTTATCAAAATGTGTTTGTTGTTGTGTTGTATTACTTTGGAAATATTCAAGTTCTGTTAATAGACTAACAGTGGACTTTCCCATTTGCAGAATATATTGAATGACCAACAGAGGGAGTGCTGCAGAAGAAACTTTCTCGGAGTTGCTGACAACCCAAAAAAGAAAGTTCAGCAGCTTTCGGCTTGATTTACCAATTTACATGGTGAGTCAAACTCTCAATTTATAATTTTGCTTTTCCTTAATGAAGTTCATAGCATGTGACGGCTCTCAGCACCTTTTAGTGTGGGCTTCTGCATGAATATTATTTGTCAAGACTGAAGCGATATGGTTGAAGGTACGGGCATCATGATAGCTTATCAAAGATGTTGACTGTCTGCAAGGCTGACAATCCTACTTTAGATACTTGTGCTAGCAATATGTCATCAGAGGAAAATGGTGTATTTGAGGCTGGAATGAGGTGTCTTATTTTAGAACAATTGCCTTAGTTTCACATGGAGGGAAGCTATTTTAACCTTCCTCCCTCAACTCTTTATATGGGACGCTTATAGTCGAGAAGGATTGTCTTTAGTATATTCTGTATTCTTGTACCTCTGCCACCCTTTTCAAAAGGGGAGCTCAATGCTTTCAATGTTGCAAAATCCTTTCCCATTACACATTCCACTTGCCTTGCAGTCATAATTACAGATAGTTACCTAGTGCGGAATTGCTAATGCCTCATTGTTCTGTGTAATTTTCATCCATGGCTACTCATCAAGATGTGCCCTGACATCATAAAGCTACAGCAGGATGTCATCTGACTTGAGGGCAAGCTATAGGATACATGTATCATGTTACTGAAATGGGTAGCAGGCTAATCAGGACTCCCAGCTGTAGGCAAAGATGGGGAGATGGAAGAAACACAGGCATTATTTGATATGTATTCATTTGTTCAAGGTATGGGTGATAATAATAATCTCAGGTTCTCTATATGTTAACTGATAGGGATGTGCAAGAAGGAAGATGGTAGTACCTGTTGTTCATAGTTTTTATCATTACCAGTAACTGCAGCATAAACCTTCTTCCATAAACGTATCGGATCACTTAATAGTTATAGGCCTACCATAGTCTAAAATAATTCAAGTGAGCAGATTATGCTGTCACTTGGCTAGCAATGAGGTCTTTTTGTATTTACATTCTAATATAGGTGGTAGAGTTGTGTAGAGAGCGGTAGCAAATGAGTCTTAGGATTGGGAGATGTATGATAGGTTGAAAACATTTGAGATTTGAATTCTTTTTGAGCTGTGGGATTTTACAATATTACAGCCGCCATAGTACTGATTATTAACTCTTTATCAAAATGTGTTTGTTGTTGTGTTGTATTACTTTGGAAATATTCAAGTTCTGTTAATAGACTAACAGTGGACTTTCCCATTTGCAGAATATATTGAATGACCAACAGAGGGAGTTCTGCAGAAGAAACTTTCTCGGAGTTGCTGACAACCCAAAAAAGAAAGTTCAGCAGCTTTCGGCTTGATTTACCAATTTACATGGTGAGTCAAACTCTCAATTTATAATTTTGCTTTTCCTTAATGAAGTTCATAGCATCTGACGGCTCTCAGCACCTTTTAGTGTGGGCTTCTGCATGAATATTATTTGTCAAGACTAAGCGATATGGTTGAAGGTACGGGCATCATGATAGCTTATCAAAGATGTTGACTGTCTGCAAGGCTGACAATCCTACTTTAGATACTTGTGCTAGCAATATGTCATCAGAGGAAATTGGTGTGTTTGAGGCTGGAATGAGGTGTCTTATTTTAGAACAATTGCCTTAGTTTCACATGGAGGGAAGCTATTTTAACCTTCCTCCCTGAACTCTTTATATGGGACGCTTATAGTCGAGAAGGATTGTCTTTAGTATATTCTGTATTCTTGTACCTCTGCCACCCTTTTCAAAAGGGGAGCTCAATGCTTTCAATGTTGCAAAATCCTTTCCCATTACACATTCCACTTGCCTTGCAGTCATAATTACAGATAGTTACCTAGTGCGGAATTGCTAATGCCTCATTGTTCTGTGTAATTTTCATCCATGGCTACTCATCAAGATGTGCCCTGACATCATAAAGCTACAGCAGGATGTCATCTGACTTGAGGGCAAGCTATGGAATACATTTATCATGTTACTGAAATGGGTAGCAGGCTAATCAGGACTCCCAGCTGTAGGCAAAGATGGGGAGATGGAAGAAACACAGGCATTATTTGAGATGTATTCATTTGTTCAAGGTATGGGTGATAATAATATTCTCAGGTTCTCTATATGTTAACTGATAGGGATGTGCAAGAAGGAAGATGGTAGTACCTGTTGTTCATAGTTTTTATCATTACCAGTAACTGCAGCATAAACCTTCCTCCATAAACGTATCGGATCACTTATTAGTTATAGGCGTACCATAGTCTAAAATAATTCAAGTGAGCAGATTATGCTGTCACTTGGCTAGCAATGAGGTCTTTTTGTATTTACATTCTGATATAGGTGGTAGAGTTGTGTAGAGAGCGGTAGCAAATGAGTCTTAGGATTGGGAGATGTATGATAGGTTGAAAAAATTAGAGATTTGAATTCTTTTTGAGCTGTGGGATTTTACAATATTACAGCCGCCATAGTACTGATTATTAACTCTTTATCAAAATGTGTTTGTTGTTGTGTTGTATTACTTTGGAAATATTCAAGTTCTGTTAATAGACTAACAGTGGACTTTCCCATTTGCAGAATATATTGAATGACCAACAGAGGGAGTGCTGCAGAAGAAACTTTCTCGGAGTTGCTGACAACCCAAAAAAAAAAGTTCAGCAGCTTTCGGCTTGATTTACCAATTTACATGGTGAGTCAAACTCTCAATTTATCATTTTGCTTTTCCTTAATGAAGTTCATAGCATCTGACGGCTCTCAGCACCTTTTAGTGTGGTCTTCTGCATGAATATTATTTGTCAAGACTGAAGCGATATGGTTGAAGGTACGGGCATCATGATAGCTTATCAAAGATGTTGCCTGTCTGCAAGGCTGACAATCCTACTTTAGATACTTGTGCTAGAAATATGTCATCAGAGGAAATTGGTGTGTTTGAGGCTGGAATGAGGTGTCTTATTTTAGAACAATTGCCTTAGTTTCACATGGAGGGAAGCTATTTTAACCTTCCTCCCTCAACTCTTTATATGGGACGCTTATAGTCGAGAAGGATTGTCTTTAGTATATTCTGTATTCTTGTACCTCTGCCACCCTTTTCAAAAGGGGAGCTCGATGCTTTCAATGTTGCAGAGTCCTTTCCCATTACACATTCCACTTGCCTTGCAGTCATAATTACAGATAGTTACCTAGTGCGGAATTGCTAATGCCTCATTGTTCTGTTTAATTGTCATCCATGGCTACTCATCAAGATGTGCCCTGACATCATAAAGCTACAGCAGGATGTCATCTGACTTGAGGGCAAGCTATAGGATACATTTATCATGTTACTGAAATGGGTAGTAGGCTAATCAGGACTCCCAGCTGAAGGCAAAGATGGGGAGATGGAAGAAATACAGGCATTATTTGAGATGTATTCATGTATTCAAGGTATGGGTGATAATATTCTCAGGTTCTCTATATGTTAAATGATAGGGATGTGCAAGAAGGACGATGGTAGAACCTGTTGTTCATAGTTTTTATCATTACCAGTTACTGCAGCATAAACCTTCCTCCATAAACGTATCGGATCACTTAATAGTTATAGGCGTACCATAGTCTAAAATAATTCAAGTGAGCAGATTATATTGTCACTTGGCTAGCAATGAGGTCTTTTTGTATTTACATTCTAATATAGGTGGTAGAGTTGTGTAGAGAGCGGTAGCAAATGAGTCTTAGGATTGGGAGATGTATGATAGGTTGAAAACATTTGAGATTTGAATTCTTTTTGAGCTGTGGGATTTTACAATATTACAGCCGCCATAGTACTGATTATTAACTCTTTATCAAAATGTGTTTGTTGTTGTGTTGTATTACTTTGGAAATATTCAAGTTCTGTTAATAGACTAACAGTGGACTTTCCCATTTGCAGAATATATTGAATGACCAACAGAGGGAGTTCTGCAGAAGAAACTTTCTCGGAGTTGCTGACAACCCAAAAAAGAAAGTTCAGCAGCTTTCGGTTTGATTTACCAATTTACATGGTGAGTCAAACTCTCAATTTATAATTTTGCTTTTCCTTAATGAAGTTCATAGCATCTGACGGCTCTCAGCACCTTTTAGTGTGGGCTTCTGCATGAATATTATTTGTCAAGACTAAGCGATATGGTTGAAGGTACGGGCATCATGATAGCTTATCAAAGATGTTGACTGTCTGCAAGGCTGACAATCCTACTTTAGATACTTGTGCTAGCAATATGTCATCAGAGGAAATTGGTGTGTTTGAGGCTGGAATGAGGTGTCTTATTTTAGAACAATTGCCTTAGTTTCACATGGAGGGAAGCTATTTTAACCTTCCTCCCTGAACTCTTTATATGGGACGCTTATAGTCGAGAAGGATTGTCTTTAGTATATTCTGTATTCTTGTACCTCTGCCACCCTTTTCAAAAGGGGAGCTCAATGCTTTCAATGTTGCAAAATCCTTTCCCATTACACATTCCACTTGCCTTGCAGTCATAATTACAGATAGTTACCTAGTGCGGAATTGCTAATGCCTCATTGTTCTGTGTAATTTTCATCCATGGCTACTCATCAAGATGTGCCCTGACATCATAAAGCTACAGCAGGATGTCATCTGACTTGAGGGCAAGCTATGGAATACATTTATCATGTTACTGAAATGGGTAGCAGGCTAATCAGGACTCCCAGCTGTAGGCAAAGATGGGGAGATGGAAGAAACACAGGCATTATTTGAGATGTATTCATTTGTTCAAGGTATGGGTGATAATAATATTCTCAGGTTCTCTATATGTTAACTGATAGGGATGTGCAAGAAGGAAGATGGTAGTACCTGTTGTTCATAGTTTTTATCATTACCAGTAACTGCAGCATAAACCTTCCTCCATAAACGTATCGGATCACTTATTAGTTATAGGCGTACCATAGTCTAAAATAATTCAAGTGAGCAGATTATGCTGTCACTTGGCTAGCAATGAGGTCTTTTTGTATTTACATTCTGATATAGGTGGTAGAGTTGTGTAGAGAGCGGTAGCAAATGAGTCTTAGGATTGGGAGATGTATGATAGGTTGAAAAAATTAGAGATTTGAATTCTTTTTGAGCTGTGGGATTTTACAATATTACAGCCGCCATAGTACTGATTATTGACTCTTTATCAAAATGTGTTTGTTGTTGTGTTGTATTACTTTGGAAATATTCAAGTTCTGTTAAAAGACTAACAGTGGACTTTCCCATTTGCAGAATATATTGAATGACCAACAGAGGGAGTGCTGCAGAAGAAACTTTCTCGGAGTTGCTGACAACCCAAAAAAAAAAGTTCAGCAGCTTTCGGCTTGATTTACCAATTTACATGGTGAGTCAAACTCTCAATTTATCATTTTGCTTTTCCTTAATGAAGTTCATAGCATCTGACGGCTCTCAGCACCTTTTAGTGTGGTCTTCTGCATGAATATTATTTGTCAAGACTGAAGCGATATGGTTGAAGGTACGGGCATCATGATAGCTTATCAAAGATGTTGCCTGTCTGCAAGGCTGACAATCCTACTTTAGATACTTGTGCTAGAAATATGTCATCAGAGGAAATTGGTGTGTTTGAGGCTGGAATGAGGTGTCTTATTTTAGAACAATTGCCTTAGTTTCACATGGAGGGAAGCTATTTTAACCTTCCTCCCTCAACTCTTTATATGGGACGCTTATAGTCGAGAAGGATTGTCTTTAGTATATTCTGTATTCTTGTACCTCTGCCACCCTTTTCAAAAGGGGAGCTCGATGCTTTCAATGTTGCAGAGTCCTTTCCCATTACACATTCCACTTGCCTTGCAGTCATAATTACAGATAGTTACCTAGTGCGGAATTGCTAATGCCTCATTGTTCTGTTTAATTGTCATCCATGGCTACTCATCAAGATGTGCCCTGCCATCATAAAGCTACAGCAGGATGTCATCTGACTTGAGGGCAAGCTATAGGATACATTTATCATGTTACTGAAATGGGTAGTAGGCTAATCAGGACTCCCAGCTGAAGGCAAAGATGGGGAGATGGAAGAAATACAGGCATTATTTGAGATGTATTCATGTATTCAAGGTATGGGTGATAATATTCTCAGGTTCTCTATATGTTAAATGATAGGGATGTGCAAGAAGGACGATGGTAGAACCTGTTGTTCATAGTTTTTATCATTACCAGTTACTGCAGCATAAACCTTCCTCCATAAACGTATCGGATCACTTATTAGTTATAGGCGTACCATAGTCTAAAATAATTCAAGTGAGCAGATTATGCTGTCACTTGGCTAGCAATGAGGTCTTTTGTATTTACATTCTGATATAGGTGGTAGAGTTGTGTAGAGAGCGGTAGCAAATGAGTCTTAGGATTGGGAGATGTATGATAGGTTGAAAAAATTTGAGATTTGAATTCTTTTTGAGCTGTGGGATTTTACAATATTACAGCCGCCATAGTACTGATTATTAACTCTTTATCAAAATGTGTTTGTTGTTGTGTTGTATTACTTTGGAAATATTCAAGTTCTGTTAATAGACTAACAGTGGACTTTCCCATTTGCAGAATATATTGAATGACCAACAGAGGGAGTGCTGCAGAAGAAACTTTCTCGGAGTTGCTGACAACCCAAAAAAGAAAGTTCAGCAGCTTTCGGCTTGATTTACCAATTTACATGGTGAGTCAAACTCTCAATTTATAATTTTGCTTTTCCTTAATGAAGTTCATAGCATCTGACGGCTCTCAGCACCTTTTAGTGTGGGCTTCTGCATGAATAATATTTGTCAAGACTGAAGCGATATGGTTGAAGGTACGGGCATCAAGATAGCTTATCAAAGATGTTGACTGTCTGCAAGGCTGACAATCCTACTTTAGATACTTGTGCTAGCAATATGTCATCAGAGGAAAATGGTGTATTTGAGGCTGGAATGAGGTGTCTTATTTTAGAACAATTGCCTTAGTTTCACATGGAGGGAAGCTATTTTAACCTTCCTCCCTCAACTCTTTATATGGGACGCTTATAGTCGAGAAGGATTGTCTTTAGTATATTCTGTATTCTTGTACCTCTGCCACCCTTTTCAAAAGGGGAGCTCAATGCTTTCAATGTTGCAAAATCCTTTCCCATTACACATTCCACTTGCCTTGCGGTCATAATTACAGATAGTTACCTAGTGCGGAATTGCTAATGCCTCATTGTTCTGTGTAATTTTCATCCATGGCTACTCATCAAGATGTGCCCTGACATCATAAAGCTACAGCAGGATGTCATCTGACTTGAGGGCAAGCTATGGAATACATTTATCATGTTACTGAAATGGGTAGCAGGCTAATCAGGACTCCCAGCTGTAGGCAAAGATGGGGAGATGGAAGAAACACAGGCATTATTTGAGATGTATTCATTTGTTCAAGGTATGGGTGATAATAATATTCTCAGGTTCTCTATATGTTAACTGATAGAGATGTGCAAGAAGGAAGATGGTAGTACCTGTTGTTCATAGTTTTTATCATTACCAGTAACTGCAGCATAAACCTTCCTCCATAAACGTATCGGATCACTTATTAGTTATAGGCGTACCATAGTCTAAAATAATTCAAGTGAGCAGATTATGCTGTCACTTGGCTAGCAATGAGGTCTTTTTGTATTTACATTCTGATATAGGTGGTAGAGTTGTGTAGAGAGCGGTAGCAAATGAGTCTTAGGATTGGGAGATGTATGATAGGTTGAAAAAATTTGAGATTTGAATTCTTTTTGAGCTGTGGGATTTTACAATATTACAGCCGCCATAGTACTGATTATTAACTCTTTATCAAAATGTGTTTGTTGTTGTGTTGTATTACTTTGGAAATATTCAAGTTCTGTTAATAGACTAACAGTGGACTTTCCCATTTGCAGAATATATTGAATGACCAACAGAGGGAGTGCTGCAGAAGAAACTTTCTCGGAGTTGCTGACAACCCAAAAAAAAAAGTTCAGCAGCTTTCGGCTTGATTTACCAATTTACATGGTGAGTCAAACTCACAATTTATCATTTTGCTTTTCCTTAATGAAGTTCATAGCATCTGACGGCTCTCAGCACCTTTTAGTGTGGTCTTCTGCATGAATATTATTTGTCAAGACTGAAGCGATATGGTTGAAGGTACGGGCATCATGATAGCTTATCAAAGATGTTGCCTGTCTGCAAGGCTGACAATCCTACTTTAGATACTTGTGCTAGCAATATGTCATCAGAGGAAATTGGTGTGTTTGAGGCTGGAATGAGGTGTCTTATTTTAGAACAATTGCCTTAGTTTCACATGGAGGGAAGCTATTTTAACCTTCCTCCCTCAACTCTTTATATGGGACGCTTATAGTCGAGAAGGATTGTCTTTAGTATATTCTGTATTCTTGTACCTCTGCCACCCTTTTCAAAAGGGGAGCTCGATGCTTTCAATGTTGCAAAATCCTTTCCCATTACACATTCCACTTGCCTTGCAGTCATAATTACAGATAGTTACCTAGTGCGGAATTGCTAATGCCTCATTGTTCTGTGTAATTTTCATCCATGGCTACTCATCAAGATGTGCCCTGACATCATAAAGCTACAGCAGGATGTCATCTGACTTGAGGGCAAGCTATAGGATACATTTATCATGTTACTGAAATGGGTAGCAGGCTAATCAGGACTCCCAGCTGTAGGCAAAGATGGGGAGATGGAAGAAACACAGGCATTATTTGAGATGTATTCATTTGTTCAAGGTATGGGTGATAATAATATTCTCAGGTTCTCTATATGTTAACTGATAGGGATGTGCAAGAAGGAAGATGGTAGTACCTGTTGTTCATAGTTTTTATCATTACCAGTAACTGCAGCATAAACCTTCCTCCATAAACGTATCGGATCACTTATTAGTTATAGGCGTACCATAGTCTAAAATAATTCAAGTGAGCAGATTATGCTGTCACTTGGCTAGCAATGAGGTCTTTTGTATTTACATTCTGATATAGGTGGTAGAGTTGTGTAGAGAGCGGTAGCAAATGAGTCTTAGGATTGGGAGATGTATGATAGGTTGAAAAAATTTGAGATTTGAATTCTTTTTGAGCTGTGGGATTTTACAATATTACAGCCGCCATAGTACTGATTATTAACTCTTTATCAAAATGTGTTTGTTGTTGTGTTGTATTACTTTGGAAATATTCAAGTTCTGTTAATAGACTAACAGTGGACTTTCCCATTTGCAGAATATATTGAATGACCAACAGAGGGAGTGCTGCAGAAGAAACTTTCTCGGAGTTGCTGACAACCCAAAAAAAAAAGTTCAGCAGCTTTCGGCTTGATTTACCAATTTACATGGTGAGTCAAACTCTCAATTTATCATTTTGCTTTTCCTTAATGAAGTTCATAGCATCTGACGGCTCTCAGCACCTTTTAGTGTGGTCTTCTGCATGAATATTATTTGTCAAGACTGAAGCGATATGGTTGAAGGTACGGGCATCATGATAGCTTATCAAAGATGTTGCCTGTCTGCAAGGCTGACAATCCTACTTTAGATACTTGTGCTAGCAATATGTCATCAGAGGAAATTGGTGTGTTTGAGGCTGGAATGAGGTGTCTTATTTTAGAACAATTGCCTTAGTTTCACATGGAGGGAAGCTATTTTAACCTTCCTCCCTCAACTCTTTATATGGGACGCTTATAGTCGAGAAGGATTGTCTTTAGTATATTCTGTATTCTTGTACCTCTGCCACCCTTTTCAAAAGGGGAGCTCGATGCTTTCAATGTTGCAAAATCCTTTCCCATTACACATTCCACTTGCCTTGCAGTCATAATTACAGATAGTTACCTAGTGCGGAATTGCTAATGCCTCATTGTTCTGTGTAATTTTCATCCATGGCTACTCATCAAGATGTGCCCTGACATCATAAAGCTACAGCAGGATGTCATCTGACTTGAGGGCAAGCTATAGGATACATTTATCATGTTACTGAAATGGGTAGCAGGCTAATCAGGACTCCCAGCTGTAGGCAAAGATGGGGAGATGGAAGAAACACAGGCATTATTTGAGATGTATTCATTTGTTCAAGGTATGGGTGATAATAATATTCTCAGGTTCTCTATATGTTAACTGATAGGGATGTGCAAGAAGGAAGATGGTAGTACCTGTTGTTCATAGTTTTTATCATTACCAGTAACTGCAGCATAAACCTTCCTCCATAAACGTATCGGATCACTTAATAGTTATAGGCCTACCATAGTCTAAAATAATTCAAGTGAGCAGATTATGCTGTCACTTGGCTAGCAATGAGGTCTTTTTGTATTTACATTCTAATATAGGTGGTAGAGTTGTGTAGAGAGCGGTAGCAAATGAGTCTTAGGATTGGGAGATGTATGATAGGTTGAAAACATTTGAGATTTGAATTCTTTTTGAGCTGTGGGATTTTACAATATTACAGCCGCCATAGTACTGATTATTAACTCTTTATCAAAATGTGTTTGTTGTTGTGTTGTATTACTTTGGAAATATTCAAGTTCTGTTAATAGACTAACAGTGGACTTTCCCATTTGCAGAATATATTGAATGACCAACAGAGGGAGTTCTGCAGAAGAAACTTTCTCGGAGTTGCTGACAACCCAAAAAAGAAAGTTCAGCAGCTTTCGGTTTGATTTACCAATTTACATGGTGAGTCAAACTCTCAATTTATAATTTTGCTTTTCCTTAATGAAGTTCATAGCATCTGACGGCTCTCAGCACCTTTTAGTGTGGGCTTCTGCATGAATATTATTTGTCAAGACTAAGCGATATGGTTGAAGGTACGGGCATCATGATAGCTTATCAAAGATGTTGACTGTCTGCAAGGCTGACAATCCTACTTTAGATACTTGTGCTAGCAATATGTCATCAGAGGAAATTGGTGTGTTTGAGGCTGGAATGAGGTGTCTTATTTTAGAACAATTGCCTTAGTTTCACATGGAGGGAAGCTATTTTAACCTTCCTCCCTGAACTCTTTATATGGGACGCTTATAGTCGAGAAGGATTGTCTTTAGTATATTCTGTATTCTTGTACCTCTGCCACCCTTTTCAAAAGGGGAGCTCAATGCTTTCAATGTTGCAAAATCCTTTCCCATTACACATTCCACTTGCCTTGCAGTCATAATTACAGATAGTTACCTAGTGCGGAATTGCTAATGCCTCATTGTTCTGTGTAATTTTCATCCATGGCTACTCATCAAGATGTGCCCTGACATCATAAAGCTACAGCAGGATGTCATCTGACTTGAGGGCAAGCTATGGAATACATTTATCATGTTACTGAAATGGGTAGCAGGCTAATCAGGACTCCCAGCTGTAGGCAAAGATGGGGAGATGGAAGAAACACAGGCATTATTTGAGATGTATTCATTTGTTCAAGGTATGGGTGATAATAATATTCTCAGGTTCTCTATATGTTAACTGATAGGGATGTGCAAGAAGGAAGATGGTAGTACCTGTTGTTCATAGTTTTTATCATTACCAGTAACTGCAGCATAAACCTTCCTCCATAAACGTATCGGATCACTTATTAGTTATAGGCGTACCATAGTCTAAAATAATTCAAGTGAGCAGATTATGCTGTCACTTGGCTAGCAATGAGGTCTTTTTGTATTTACATTCTGATATAGGTGGTAGAGTTGTGTAGAGAGCGGTAGCAAATGAGTCTTAGGATTGGGAGATGTATGATCGGTTGAAAAAATTAGAGATTTGAATTCTTTTTGAGCTGTGGGATTTTACAATATTACAGCCGCCATAGTACTGATTATTGACTCTTTATCAAAATGTGTTTGTTGTTGTGTTGTATTACTTTGGAAATATTCAAGTTCTGTTAATAGACTAACAGTGGACTTTCCCATTTGCAGAATATATTGAATGACCAACAGAGGGAGTGCTGCAGAAGAAACTTTCTCGGAGTTGCTGACAACCCAAAAAAAAAAGTTCAGCAGCTTTCGGCTTGATTTACCAATTTACATGGTGAGTCAAACTCACAATTTATCATTTTGCTTTTCCTTAATGAAGTTCATAGCATCTGACGGCTCTCAGCACCTTTTAGTGTGGTCTTCTGCATGAATATTATTTGTCAAGACTGAAGCGATATGGTTGAAGGTACGGGCATCATGATAGCTTATCAAAGATGTTGCCTGTCTGCAAGGCTGACAATCCTACTTTAGATACTTGTGCTAGCAATATGTCATCAGAGGAAATTGGTGTGTTTGAGGCTGGAATGAGGTGTCTTATTTTAGAACAATTGCCTTAGTTTCACATGGAGGGAAGCTATTTTAACCTTCCTCCCTCAACTCTTTATATGGGACGCTTATAGTCGAGAAGGATTGTCTTTAGTATATTCTGTATTCTTGTACCTCTGCCACCCTTTTCAAAAGGGGAGCTCAATGCTTTCAATGTTGCAAAATCCTTTCCCATTACACATTCCACTTGCCTTGCGGTCATAATTACAGATAGTTACCTAGTGCGGAATTGCTAATGCCTCATTGTTCTGTGTAATTTTCATCCATGGCTACTCATCAAGATGTGCCCTGACATCATAAAGCTACAGCAGGATGTCATCTGACTTGAGGGCAAGCTATGGAATACATTTATCATGTTACTGAAATGGGTAGCAGGCTAATCAGGACTCCCAGCTGTAGGCAAAGATGGGGAGATGGAAGAAACACAGGCATTATTTGAGATGTATTCATTTGTTCAAGGTATGGGTGATAATAATATTCTCAGGTTCTCTATATGTTAACTGATAGAGATGTGCAAGAAGGAAGATGGTAGTACCTGTTGTTCATAGTTTTTATCATTACCAGTAACTGCAGCATAAACCTTCCTCCATAAACGTATCGGATCACTTATTAGTTATAGGCGTACCATAGTCTAAAATAATTCAAGTGAGCAGATTATGCTGTCACTTGGCTAGCAATGAGGTCTTTTTGTATTTACATTCTGATATAGGTGGTAGAGTTGTGTAGAGAGCGGTAGCAAATGAGTCTTAGGATTGGGAGATGTATGATAGGTTGAAAAAATTTGAGATTTGAATTCTTTTTGAGCTGTGGGATTTTACAATATTACAGCCGCCATAGTACTGATTATTAACTCTTTATCAAAATGTGTTTGTTGTTGTGTTGTATTACTTTGGAAATATTCAAGTTCTGTTAATAGACTAACAGTGGACTTTCCCATTTGCAGAATATATTGAATGACCAACAGAGGGAGTGCTGCAGAAGAAACTTTCTCGGAGTTGCTGACAACCCAAAAAAAAAAGTTCAGCAGCTTTCGGCTTGATTTACCAATTTACATGGTGAGTCAAACTCTCAATTTATCATTTTGCTTTTCCTTAATGAAGTTCATAGCATCTGACGGCTCTCAGCACCTTTTAGTGTGGTCTTCTGCATGAATATTATTTGTCAAGACTGAAGCGATATGGTTGAAGGTACGGGCATCATGATAGCTTATCAAAGATGTTGCCTGTCTGCAAGGCTGACAATCCTACTTTAGATACTTGTGCTAGCAATATGTCATCAGAGGAAATTGGTGTGTTTGAGGCTGGAATGAGGTGTCTTATTTTAGAACAATTGCCTTAGTTTCACATGGAGGGAAGCTATTTTAACCTTCCTCCCTCAACTCTTTATATGGGACGCTTATAGTCGAGAAGGATTGTCTTTAGTATATTCTGTATTCTTGTACCTCTGCCACCCTTTTCAAAAGGGGAGCTCGATGCTTTCAATGTTGCAAAATCCTTTCCCATTACACATTCCACTTGCCTTGCAGTCATAATTACAGATAGTTACCTAGTGCGGAATTGCTAATGCCTCATTGTTCTGTGTAATTTTCATCCATGGCTACTCATCAAGATGTGCCCTGACATCATAAAGCTACAGCAGGATGTCATCTGACTTGAGGGCAAGCTATAGGATACATTTATCATGTTACTGAAATGGGTAGCAGGCTAATCAGGACTCCCAGCTGTAGGCAAAGATGGGGAGATGGAAGAAACACAGGCATTATTTGAGATGTATTCATTTGTTCAAGGTATGGGTGATAATAATATTCTCAGGTTCTCTATATGTTAACTGATAGGGATGTGCAAGAAGGAAGATGGTAGTACCTGTTGTTCATAGTTTTTATCATTACCAGTAACTGCAGCATAAACCTTCCTCCATAAACGTATCGGATCACTTAATAGTTATAGGCCTACCATAGTCTAAAATAATTCAAGTGAGCAGATTATGCTGTCACTTGGCTAGCAATGAGGTCTTTTTGTATTTACATTCTAATATAGGTGGTAGAGTTGTGTAGAGAGCGGTAGCAAATGAGTCTTAGGATTGGGAGATGTATGATAGGTTGAAAACATTTGAGATTTGAATTCTTTTTGAGCTGTGGGATTTTACAATATTACAGCCGCCATAGTACTGATTATTAACTCTTTATCAAAATGTGTTTGTTGTTGTGTTGTATTACTTTGGAAATATTCAAGTTCTGTTAATAGACTAACAGTGGACTTTCCCATTTGCAGAATATATTGAATGACCAACAGAGGGAGTTCTGCAGAAGAAACTTTCTCGGAGTTGCTGACAACCCAAAAAAGAAAGTTCAGCAGCTTTCGGCTTGATTTACCAATTTACATGGTGAATCAAACTCTCAATTTATAATTTTGCTTTTCCTTAATGAAGTTCATAGCATCTGACGGCTCTCAGCACCTTTTAGTGTGGGCTTCTGCATGAATATTATTTGTCAAGACTAAGCGATATGGTTGAAGGTACGGGCATCATGATAGCTTATCAAAGATGTTGACTGTCTGCAAGGCTGACAATCCTACTTTAGATACTTGTGCTAGCAATATGTCATCAGAGGAAATTGGTGTGTTTGAGGCTGGAATGAGGTGTCTTATTTTAGAACAATTGCCTTAGGTTCACATGGAGGGAAGCTATTTTAACCTTCCTCCCTGAACTCTTTATATGGGACGCTTATAGTCGAGAAGGATTGTCTTTAGTATATTCTGTATTCTTGTACCTCTGCCACCCTTTTCAAAAGGGGAGCTCAATGCTTTCAATGTTGCAAAATCCTTTCCCATTACACATTCCACTTGCCTTGCAGTCATAATTACAGATAGTTACCTAGTGCGGAATTGCTAATGCCTCATTGTTCTGTGTAATTTTCATCCATGGCTACTCATCAAGATGTGCCCTGACATCATAAAGCTACAGCAGGATGTCATCTGACTTGAGGGCAAGCTATGGAATACATTTATCATGTTACTGAAATGGGTAGCAGGCTTATCAGGACTCCCAGCTGTAGGCAAAGATGGGGAGATGGAAGAAACACAGGCATTATTTGAGATGTGTTCATTTGTTCAAGGTATGGGTGATAATAATATTCTCAGGTTCTCTATATGTTAACTGATAGAGATGTGCAAGAAGGAAGATGGTAGTACCTGTTGTTCATAGTTTTTATCATTACCAGTAACTGCAGCATAAACCTTCCTCCATAAACGTATCGGATCACTTATTAGTTATAGGCGTACCATAGTCTAAAATAATTCAAGTGAGCAGATTATGCTGTCACTTGGCTAGCAATGAGGTCTTTTTGTATTTACATTCTGATATAGGTGGTAGAGTTGTGTAGAGAGCGGTAGCAAATGAGTCTTAGGATTGGGAGATGTATGATAGGTTGAAAAAATTTGAGATTTGAATTCTTTTTGAGCTGTGGGATTTTACAATATTACAGCCGCCATAGTACTGATTATTAACTCTTTATCAAAATGTGTTTGTTGTTGTGTTGTATTACTTTGGAAATATTCAAGTTCTGTTAATAGACTAACAGTGGACTTTCCCATTTGCAGAATATATTGAATGACCAACAGAGGGAGTGCTGCAGAAGAAACTTTCTCGGAGTTGCTGACAACCCAAAAAAAAAAGTTCAGCAGCTTTCGGCTTGATTTACCAATTTACATGGTGAGTCAAACTCTCAATTTATCATTTTGCTTTTCCTTAATGAAGTTCATAGCATCTGACGGCTCTCAGCACCTTTTAGTGTGGTCTTCTGCATGAATATTATTTGTCAAGACTGAAGCGATATGGTTGAAGGTACGGGCATCATGATAGCTTATCAAAGATGTTGCCTGTCTGCAAGGCTGACAATCCTACTTTAGATACTTGTGCTAGCAATATGTCATCAGAGGAAATTGGTGTGTTTGAGGCTGGAATGAGGTGTCTTATTTTAGAACAATTGCCTTAGTTTCACATGGAGGGAAGCTATTTTAACCTTCCTCCCTCAACTCTTTATATGGGACGCTTATAGTCGAGAAGGATTGTCTTTAGTATATTCTGTATTCTTGTACCTCTGCCACCCTTTTCAAAAGGGGAGCTCGATGCTTTCAATGTTGCAAAATCCTTTCCCATTACACATTCCACTTGCCTTGCAGTCATAATTACAGATAGTTACCTAGTGCGGAATTGCTAATGCCTCATTGTTCTGTGTAATTTTCATCCATGGCTACTCATCAAGATGTGCCCTGACATCATAAAGCTACAGCAGGATGTCATCTGACTTGAGGGCAAGCTATAGGATACATTTATCATGTTACTGAAATGGGTAGCAGGCTAATCAGGACTCCCAGCTGTAGGCAAAGATGGGGAGATGGAAGAAACACAGGCATTATTTGAGATGTATTCATTTGTTCAAGGTATGGGTGATAATAATATTCTCAGGTTCTCTATATGTTAACTGATAGAGATGTGCAAGAAGGAAGATGGTAGTACCTGTTGTTCATAGTTTTTATCATTACCAGTAACTGCAGCATAAACCTTCCTCCATAAACGTATCGGATCACTTATTAGTTATAGGCGTACCATAGTCTAAAATAATTCAAGTGAGCAGATTATGCTGTCACTTGGCTAGCAATGAGGTCTTTTTGTATTTACATTCTGATATAGGTGGTAGAGTTGTGTAGAGAGCGGTAGCAAATGAGTCTTAGGATTGGGAGATGTATGATAGGTTGAAAAAATTTGAGATTTGAATTCTTTTTGAGCTGTGGGATTTTACAATATTACAGCCGCCATAGTACTGATTATTAACTCTTTATCAAAATGTGTTTGTTGTTGTGTTGTATTACTTTGGAAATATTCAAGTTCTGTTAATAGACTAACAGTGGACTTTCCCATTTGCAGAATATATTGAATGACCAACAGAGGGAGTGCTGCAGAAGAAACTTTCTCGGAGTTGCTGACAACCCAAAAAAAAAAGTTCAGCAGCTTTCGGCTTGATTTACCAATTTACATGGTGAGTCAAACTCTCAATTTATCATTTTGCTTTTCCTTAATGAAGTTCATAGCATCTGACGGCTCTCAGCACCTTTTAGTGTGGTCTTCTGCATGAATATTATTTGTCAAGACTGAAGCGATATGGTTGAAGGTACGGGCATCATGATAGCTTATCAAAGATGTTGCCTGTCTGCAAGGCTGACAATCCTACTTTAGATACTTGTGCTAGCAATATGTCATCAGAGGAAATTGGCGTGTTTGAGGCTGGAATGAGGTGTCTTATTTTAGAACAATTGCCTTAGTTTCACATGGAGGGAAGCTATTTTAACCTTCCTCCCTCAACTCTTTATATGGGACGCTTATAGTCGAGAAGGATTGTCTTTAGTATATTCTGTATTCTTGTACCTCTGCCACCCTTTTCAAAAGGGGAGCTCGATGCTTTCAATGTTGCAGAGTCCTTTCCCATTACACATTCCACTTGCCTTGCAGTCATCGTTACAGATAGTTACCTAGTGCGGAATTGCTAATGCCTCATTGTTCTGTTTAATTGTCATCCATGGCTACTCATCAAGATGTGCCTTGACATCATAAAGCTACAGCAGGATGTCATCTGACTTGAGGGCAAGCTATAGGATACATTTATCATGTTACTGAAATGGGTAGTAGGCTAATCAGGACTCCCAGCTGAAGGCAAAGATGGGGAGATGGAAGAAATACAGGCATTATTTGAGATGTATTCATGTATTCAAGGTATGGGTGATAATATTCTCAGGTTCTCTATATGTTAACTGATAGGGATGTGCAAGAAGGAAGATGGTAGTACCTGTTGTTCATAGTTTTTATCATTACCAGTAACTGCAGCATAAACCTTCCTCCATAAACGTATCGGATCACTTAATAGTTATAGGCCTACCATAGTCTAAAATAATTCAAGTGAGCAGATTATGCTGTCACTTGGCTAGCAATGAGGTCTTTTTGTATTTACATTCTAATATAGGTGGTAGAGTTGTGTAGAGAGCGGTAGCAAATGAGTCTTAGGATTGGGAGATGTATGATAGGTTGAAAACATTTGAGATTTGAATTCTTTTTGAGCTGTGGGATTTTACAATATTACAGCCGCCATAGTACTGATTATTAACTCTTTATCAAAATGTGTTTGTTGTTGTGTTGTATTACTTTGGAAATATTCAAGTTCTGTTAATAGACTAACAGTGGACTTTCCCATTTGCAGAATATATTGAATGACCAACAGAGGGAGTTCTGCAGAAGAAACTTTCTCGGAGTTGCTGACAACCCAAAAAAGAAAGTTCAGCAGCTTTCGGCTTGATTTACCAATTTACATGGTGAATCAAACTCTCAATTTATAATTTTGCTTTTCCTTAATGAAGTTCATAGCATCTGACGGCTCTCAGCACCTTTTAGTGTGGGCTTCTGCATGAATATTATTTGTCAAGACTAAGCGATATGGTTGAAGGTACGGGCATCATGATAGCTTATCAAAGATGTTGACTGTCTGCAAGGCTGACAATCCTACTTTAGATACTTGTGCTAGCAATATGTCATCAGAGGAAATTGGTGTGTTTGAGGCTGGAATGAGGTGTCTTATTTTAGAACAATTGCCTTAGGTTCACATGGAGGGAAGCTATTTTAACCTTCCTCCCTGAACTCTTTATATGGGACGCTTATAGTCGAGAAGGATTGTCTTTAGTATATTCTGTATTCTTGTACCTCTGCCACCCTTTTCAAAAGGGGAGCTCAATGCTTTCAATGTTGCAAAATCCTTTCCCATTACACATTCCACTTGCCTTGCAGTCATAATTACAGATAGTTACCTAGTGCGGAATTGCTAATGCCTCATTGTTCTGTGTAATTTTCATCCATGGCTACTCATCAAGATGTGCCCTGACATCATAAAGCTACAGCAGGATGTCATCTGACTTGAGGGCAAGCTATGGAATACATTTATCATGTTACTGAAATGGGTAGCAGGCTTATCAGGACTCCCAGCTGTAGGCAAAGATGGGGAGATGGAAGAAACACAGGCATTATTTGAGATGTGTTCATTTGTTCAAGGTATGGGTGATAATAATATTCTCAGGTTCTCTATATGTTAACTGATAGAGATGTGCAAGAAGGAAGATGGTAGTACCTGTTGTTCATAGTTTTTATCATTACCAGTAACTGCAGCATAAACCTTCCTCCATAAACGTATCGGATCACTTATTAGTTATAGGCGTACCATAGTCTAAAATAATTCAAGTGAGCAGATTATGCTGTCACTTGGCTAGCAATGAGGTCTTTTTGTATTTACATTCTGATATAGGTGGTAGAGTTGTGTAGAGAGCGGTAGCAAATGAGTCTTAGGATTGGGAGATGTATGATAGGTTGAAAAAATTTGAGATTTGAATTCTTTTTGAGCTGTGGGATTTTACAATATTACAGCCGCCATAGTACTGATTATTAACTCTTTATCAAAATGTGTTTGTTGTTGTGTTGTATTACTTTGGAAATATTCAAGTTCTGTTAATAGACTAACAGTGGACTTTCCCATTTGCAGAATATATTGAATGACCAACAGAGGGAGTGCTGCAGAAGAAACTTTCTCGGAGTTGCTGACAACCCAAAAAAAAAAGTTCAGCAGCTTTCGGCTTGATTTACCAATTTACATGGTGAGTCAAACTCTCAATTTATCATTTTGCTTTTCCTTAATGAAGTTCATAGCATCTGACGGCTCTCAGCACCTTTTAGTGTGGTCTTCTGCATGAATATTATTTGTCAAGACTGAAGCGATATGGTTGAAGGTACGGGCATCATGATAGCTTATCAAAGATGTTGCCTGTCTGCAAGGCTGACAATCCTACTTTAGATACTTGTGCTAGCAATATGTCATCAGAGGAAATTGGTGTGTTTGAGGCTGGAATGAGGTGTCTTATTTTAGAACAATTGCCTTAGTTTCACATGGAGGGAAGCTATTTTAACCTTCCTCCCTCAACTCTTTATATGGGACGCTTATAGTCGAGAAGGATTGTCTTTAGTATATTCTGTATTCTTGTACCTCTGCCACCCTTTTCAAAAGGGGAGCTCGATGCTTTCAATGTTGCAAAATCCTTTCCCATTACACATTCCACTTGCCTTGCAGTCATAATTACAGATAGTTACCTAGTGCGGAATTGCTAATGCCTCATTGTTCTGTGTAATTTTCATCCATGGCTACTCATCAAGATGTGCCCTGACATCATAAAGCTACAGCAGGATGTCATCTGACTTGAGGGCAAGCTATAGGATACATTTATCATGTTACTGAAATGGGTAGCAGGCTAATCAGGACTCCCAGCTGTAGGCAAAGATGGGGAGATGGAAGAAACACAGGCATTATTTGAGATGTATTCATTTGTTCAAGGTATGGGTGATAATAATATTCTCAGGTTCTCTATATGTTAACTGATAGAGATGTGCAAGAAGGAAGATGGTAGTACCTGTTGTTCATAGTTTTTATCATTACCAGTAACTGCA